>NW_011494604.1:172992-174615 GCF_000754665.1 Bison bison bison | reverse complement strand
AGTTCATGGTCTGAGCCACAGTCAGCTCCTGGTCTTGTTTTTGCTGACTGTATAGAGCTTCTCCATCTTTGGCTGCAAAGAATATAATCAATCTAATTTCAGTGTTGACCATCTGGTGATGTCCATGTGTAGAGTCTTGTCTTGTGTTGTTGGAAGAGGGTGTTTGCTATGACCAGTGCATTCTCCTGGCAAAACAAAAGGTAAAGCCTTTACCCTGCTTTATTCTGTACTCTAAGGCCAAATTTGCCTGTAACCTCCAGGTGTTTCTTGACTTCCTACTTTTGCATTCCAGTCCCCTATAATAAAAAGGACATCTCTTTTGGGTGTTAGTTATAGAAGGTCTTGTAGGTCTTCATAGAACTGTTCAACTTCAGCTTCTTCAGCATAACTGGTTGGGGCATAGACTTGGATTGCTGTGATATTGAATGATTTTCCTCGGAAACGAGATCATTCCGTCATTTTTGAGATTGCATCCAAGTACTCCATTTCAGACTCTTTTGTTGACTATGATGGCTACTCCATTTCTTCTAAGGGATTCTAGCCCACAGTAGTAGATATAATGGTCATCTGAGTTAAATTCACCCATTCCAATCCATTTTAGTTCACTGATTCCTTAAACGTCAACTTCACTGTTGCCATCTCCTGTTTGACCACTTCCAATTTGCCTAATTCATGGACCTAACATTCCATATTTCTATGCAATATTGCTCTTTACAGCATCGGACTTTGCTTCCATCACCAGTCACATTCAAAACTGGGTGTTGTTTTTGCTTTGGCTCCATCTCTTCATTCTTTCTGGAGTTATTTCTCCACTGATCTCCAGTAGCATGTTGGGCACCTACCAACCTGGTGAGTTCATCTATCAGTGTCCTATCATTTTGCCTTTTCATACTATTCATGGGGTTCTCAAGTCAAGAATGCTGAAGTGGTTTGCCATTCCCTTCTCCAGTTGACCACATTTTGTCCCTTCTCCAGTGGACCACATTTTGTCAGTATTCAGCAAGAATACTGAAGTGGTTTGCCATTCCTTTCTCCACAATGATCCATCCATTTTGGGTGGCCCTAAATGGCACGGCTCATAGTTTCATTGAGTTAGACAAGGCTGTGGTCCATGTGATTAGATTGGTTAGTTTTCTGTGATGGTGGTTTTCAGTATGAATGCCCTCTGATGGAGAAGGATAAGAGGGTTATGGAAACTTCCTGATGGGAGAGACTGAGGGGGAAACTGGGTCTTGTTCTGATGGGTGGGGCCATGCTCAGTAAATCTTTAATCCAATTTTCCTAGCTATATTCTTATTTTCAGTTAAGTTCAGTTCAGTCGCTCAGTCGTGTCCGACTCTGCAACCCCATGAATCGCAGCACGCCAGGCCTCCCTGTCCATCACCAACTCCCGGAGTTCACTGAGACTCACGTCCATCGAGTCAGTGATGCCATCCAGCCATCTCATCCTCTGTCATCCCCTTCTCCTCCTGCCCCCAATCCCTCCCAGCATCAGAGTCTTTTCCAATGAGTCAACTCTTCACATGAAGTGGCCAAAGTACTGGAGTTTCAGCTTTAGCTTCATTCCTTCCAAAGAAATCCCAGGGCTGATCTCCTTCAGAATGGACTGGTTGATCTCCTTGC
>NW_011494604.1:169839-172892 GCF_000754665.1 Bison bison bison | reverse complement strand
TCTCTGCTTTTGAATATACTGTCTAGGTTGGTCATAACTTTTCTTCCAAGGAGTAAGCGTCTTTTAATTTCATAGCTGCAGTCACCATCCGCCGTGATTTTGGAGCCCAGAAAAATAAAGTCTGACACTGTTTCCACTGTTCCCCCATCTATTTCCCATGAAGTGATGGGACTGGATGCCATGATCTTCGTTTTCTGAATGTTGAGCTTTAAGCCAACCTTTTCACTCTCCTCTTTCACTTTCATCAAGAGGTTCTTTAGTTCCTCTTCACTTTCTGCCATAAGGGTGGTGTCATCTGCATATCTGAGGTTATTGATATTTTACTTAGTGCTTATCAGAGTGGTTACAGAGGAGGGGTGTGAGGAAGGCAGAGTTCTCTGATGTTCTCTTTGTTTCAGTTTTAGGCAGACATTGTGAACCTCATGGGCTTTCACTAGTGTTCCCATCCCTCCTTCAAATCTAGTGCTGAGCTAGAACCTACTCTTGAGTTTTTCCGAGGGGTAAACACTGTTTTTCTATTTTTTTCCCCCTAGTGGCAATGGGCTTCCACCAGTGCCTCACAGACACAGTTTTTGTTTCCATTATCCCTGCAGATTAAGCCTTTTGTTCCCTAAGGGAGATAAGATAAATGGGTTTGGGCAGAGTTTTGGCAGCAATTTCTAATCCCCATCACTCACTCATTCCTGTGAGGAAAATTTCCTCAAGATTTTCTCCAGTTTTCCTTGTGAGCTCCTGGTGATATTCTTACAGAAAAACCCTGCAAGAAGATGAGAACTCCCAGGGGCTTCACTGTATCACACAAACCTGCACTCAGTCTTTAGCAACTTATTACAATTTTCCAGCTGATTCTTGTTGACATGAGGCATCTGGAGACCTCTACCCCAGGTAATTGGCTTCCTGGATGGCTCAGTGGTAATAAATCTGCCTGCCAATGCAGGAGACACAGGACATGCAGGTTTGATCCCTGGGTCTGGAAGATTCCTGGAGGAGGAAATGGCAACCCATTTCAGTATTCTTGCCTGGGAAATCCCAAGGACAGAGGAGCCTGGAGTGCTGTAGTCTATGGGGTCACAAAGATTTGGACACAACTTAGCAACTGAGCATTCATGCACACCCCAGGTAATCAGATCCTGTTTTTCCGTGTAGGAGCTTGTCTCTCCCTAAAATTTGGGTTCCCTTTTTGCCCGGTCATGGCAGTTCTAAGAATTCAAGAGTCTTCATTGGTTTGCAGTTTATCCATCATTTTCTTATTGTTAGGGTGGGAAGAAGTCTCCTTATAACTTTCTACATCTTCTGAGTTGAAACTAAAATTAATCTCTGTAATTTTTCATGTACAATTTCTGGGCTCAACAAAAATGACCAGATACACAAGTTTGCTGAACAGAAGGTTAGTATACAAAATCAACTTGACTTCTATATGCCAACCACAAATAATAGAAAATAAAAAATTTTAATGATACAGCTTGCCATCAAACAATGTCAATAGAAATAAACCTCATGAAGATGTATGGCATTTCTACCAAGAAAAAACCCCTAAAGGAATTATTAAGATAAATTGAAAATATTTAAAAAAATGGAGATATTAGAGGGCTCAAAATATAAAATGTTAAATTTCCCAAATTGACCTATTGATGAAAGGCAATCCCAATTAATAGCCTAGTAGGTTTTTTCTGGAAATTATTGCACTGATTCTAAAATGTATGTGGAAATGCAAAGAGCTAAGAATAGTCTAGTCAGTCTTGGAGAAAAAATGAGGTAGAAAGACTTGCTGTAGCAGATATCAGGACTTTTTATAAAGTTCTGATTAAAAGAATGTGGTACAGGCACAAATATAGACAAATAAATAGACCAGTGGAAGAGAATAGAGAATCCAGAATCAGATACACACATGTATCAATACTTGATTTTTTTTAATGTTGACACTGCTGAGCAATGGAGAAAGGAATTAATTTTCAGTGATTGGGCTTTGTCAATTGGATATTCACATGAGAAACAATGAAATTTAACTCACCCTTCCACCCCTTACCTAATTCACACCTTAATTCTATTTGTATAATAGACTTTAAAATAAAAACCAAAATATAGTCCTTCTAGGAGGCAACAGAGGACAATATTTTCATGAACCTAGGGAAGGCAAGTATTTCTTAAATGAAATACTAGAATCTTAAGCACATTAAAGGAAAAGATTTACAAATTTATATATAATAAATAAATAAAAACATTAAAAAATACATTTGTTCATCAAACAAAATCATTAAGAGAGCAAAATGGCTAGTCAAAAATTAGGAGAAGACATTTTTAACCACAAAAAGGACTATACCCCAGACACAGAAGAAACTCCTAAATATCAAGAAAGTGATAGAAAAATAAGCGTAAGATTCAACTAAAGCCAAAAGTAAGATATCCAAAGGCCAATAAACATATGAGAGAGTGTTCAGTTTCATTAGTTGTTAGGGAATGCAAATAAACCACAAGGCAATACCATCACACATCTACCTATAGAGTTATACTTGAAAAGACCATTGGTTCCAAATATTGCCATGGATGCTGAGCAATGAAAACTTTCACACACTGATATATGGGTATGTGGGTAAATTTGGAAAAAATCTTTGGCATCTTACAGAATGATCTCTGTTCATTTCCAAGGCAAACCATTCAATATCACAGTAATCCAAGTCTATGCCCCAACCAGTAATGCTGAAGAAGCTGAAGTTGAACGGTTCTATGAAGACCTACAAGATCTTTTAGAACTAACACCCAAAAAAGATGTCCTTTTCATTATAGGGGACTGGAATGCAAAAGTAGGAAGTCAAGAAACACCTGGAGTAACAGGCAAATTTGGCCTTGGAGTACAGAATGAAGCAGGGCAAAGACTAATAGAGTTTTGCCAAAAAAATGCACTGGTCATAAAAAACACCCTCTTCCAACAACACAAGAGAAGACTCTATACATGGACATCACCAGATGGTCAACACCGAAATCAGATTGATTATATTCTTTGCAGCCAAAGATGGAGAAGCTCTATACAGTCAGCAAAAACAAGACCAGGAGCT
>NW_011494604.1:168341-169727 GCF_000754665.1 Bison bison bison | reverse complement strand
CACTAGACCATTCAGGTATGACCTAAATCAAATCCCTTATGATTATACAGTGGAAGTGAGAAATAGATTTAAAGGCCTAGATCTGATAGATAGAGTGCCTGATGAACTATGGAATGAGGTTCATGACATTGTACAGGAGACAGGGATCAAGACCATCCCCATGGAAAAGAAATGCAAAAAAGCAAAATGGCTGTCTGGGGAGGCCTTACAAATAGCTGTGAAAAGAAGAGAAGCGAAAAGCAAAGGAGAAAAGGAAAGATATAAACATCTGAATGCAGAGTTTCAAAGAATAGCAAGAAGAGATAAGAAAGCCTTCTTCAGCGATCAATGCAAAGAAATAGAGGAAAACAACAGAATGGGAAAGACTAGGGATCTCTTCAAGAAAAATAGAGATACCAAAGGAATATTTCATGCAAAGATGGGCTCAATAAAGGACAGAAATGGTATGGACCTAACAGAAGCAGAAGATATTAAGAAGAGATGGCAAGAATACACAGAACTGTACAAAAAAGATCTTTACAACCCAGATAATCACAATGGTGTGATCACTGACCTAGAGCCAGACATCCTGGAATGTGAAGTCAAGTGGGCCTTAGAAACATCACTACGAACAAAGCTAGTGGAGGTGATGGAATTCCAGTTGAGCTATTCCAAATTCTGAAAGATGATGCTGTGAAAGTGCTGCACTCAATATGCCAGCAAATTTGGAAAACTCAGCAGTGGCCACAGGACTGGAAAAGGTCAGTTTTCATTCCAATCCCAAAGAAAGGCAATGCCAAAGAATGCTCAAACTACCACACAATTGCATTAATCTCACACGCTAGGAAAGTAACGCTCAAAATTCTCCAAGCCAGGCTTCAGCAATATGTGAACCGTGAACTTCCTGATGTTCAAGCTGGTTTTAGAAAAGGCAGAGGAACCAGAGATCAAATTGCCAACATCCTCTGGATCATGGAAAAAGCAAGAGAGTTCCAGAAAAACATCTCTTTCTGCTTTATTGACTATGCCAAAGCCTTTGACTGTGTGGATCACAATAAACTGTGGAAAATTCTGAAGGAGATGGGAATACCAGACCACCTGACATGCCTCTTGAGAAATCTGTATGCAGGTCAGGAAGCAACAGTTAGAACTGGACATGGAACAACAGACTGGTTCCAAATAGGAAAAGGACTACGTCAAGGCTGTATACTGTCACCTTGTTTATTTAACTTCTATGCAGAGTACATCATGAGAAACGTTGGACTGGAAGAAACACAAGCTGGAATCAAGATTGCTGGGAGAAATATCAATAACCTCAGATATGCAGATGACACCACCCTTATGGCAGAAAGGGAAGAGGAACTAAAAAGCCTCTTGATGAAAGTGAAAGTGGAGAGTGAAAAAGTT
>NW_011494604.1:144384-168241 GCF_000754665.1 Bison bison bison | reverse complement strand
AAGCAGAGACATTACTTTGCCAACAAAGGTTCGTCTAGTCAAGGCTATGGTTTTTCCTGTGGTCATGTATGGATGTGAGAGTTGGACTGTGAAAAAGGCTGAGTGCCGAAGAATTGATGCTTTTGAACTGTGGTGTTGGAGAAGACTCTTGAGAGTCCCTTGGACTGCAAGGAGATCCAACCAGTCCATCCTGAAGGAGATCAGCCCTGGGATTTCTTTGGAAGGAATGATGCTAAAGCTGAAACTCCAGTACTTTGGCCACCTCATGGGAAGAGTTGACTCATTGGAAAAGACTCTGATGCTGGGAGGGATTGGGGGCAAGAGGAGAAGGGGACAACAGAGGATGAGATGGCTGGATGGCATCACTGACTCGATGGACAATGAGTCTCAGTGAACTCCGGGAGTTGGTGATGGACAGGGAGGCCTGGCATGCTGTGATTCATGGGGTCACAAAGAATCGGACACAACTGAGCTACTGATCTGATCTGATGAAGATTGAATACATGCTTATTCTACTGGTAGTCTACTGTTGCATAATAGCAATACTGTTTTAGTAACTTTAAATAATATATATTCTCTTATTCTTTCTGTGGGTTAGGAATTTGACAGTAGTTTAGCTGTAGAATTTTGGGCTCAGGGTTCTCAGAGTTTAGTTAAGATATCAGCTTTTCTGAACACTTGACTGCTGCTAGAAAATTTCCTCCCAGGATAGCTCACTCACACATCCATTGGCAGGAAGCCTTGCTTCCTCAATGTGTGGGCCTCTCCATAGGACTACCTGAGCATCTTCATAATATTGCAACTGGTTTCCCCCAGAGGAGACAAGGAAGAAACTGTAATGCCTTTTAGGACCTAGTCTCAGAGGTAACACAGTGTAATTTCTGTTATTTTATTCATTAGAAGTGAGTCAGTTAGTCCAGTCTATACTTGAGGGTCATGAATTTAGGCTCCCCCTTTTGAAGACAGGAGGGTCAAAGATTTCATGGACATATATTAAAATCATCACACAGAAAAGGGAATCTATTACACTGTTGGTGGGAATGCAAATTGATATAGCCACTATGGAGAATAGTATGGAGTTTCCTTTAAAAACTAGGAATAAAGCTACCATATGACCCAGCAATCCCACTACGGGGCATATACCCTGAGGAAACCAGAACCAAAAAAGACACATGTACCACCAGTGTTCACTGTAGCACTATTTACAATAGCTAGGACACAGAAGCAACCTTGATGTCCATTGGCAGAGGAATGAAAAAGGAAGTTGTGGTACATATATACAATGGAATATTACTTTGATACAAAGAGGAATTTCCTTCAAAAAGGAATTTTGAGTCATTTGTAATGAGGTGGATGAACCTAAGAGCCTATACAAAATGAAGTAAGTCAGAAAGAGAAAGACAAATATCATATATTAATGCATATATGTGGCATCTAGAAAGATAGTACTGATAATCCTATTTGCATGGCAGCAAAGGAGACACAGACATTTTGGACACAGTTGTGGGTAGGAGAGGGCAGGATCATGTGAGAGAGTAGAACTGAAACATACACATTACCATGTGTAAAACAGCCAGTGGGAGTTCGATGTATGACTCAGTGACCCAAAGCCAGTGCTCTGTGACAACTGAGAGGGGTGGGATGGGAAGGGAGGTGGAAAGGGGGTTCAAGAGAGAGGGGACATATATATGCCTAATGCTGATTCATGTTGCTATAAGGCAGAAACCATCACAATATTGTAAAATAATTATCATCTAATTTAAAAAACAAAATATAAAATAAAATCACCACACATACCCTATAAATTGATCATTTGACCCTGAAATATAGAAGCAAAAATGGGTTGGTGTGTGGCCTCCAAAACATTTATAAGTATTTTATACCATCATTATTCATAATAGCCAAATTGTAAAAATAAGCAAAGTATCTATCAACAATATAATGGATAAATAAATTGTGGTATATTCTAACAATGGGAAACTATTCAGAAATGAAAAGTAATAAGTTACAGATTAATAAATTATAGGTACATGCAAAACCATAGAAGAATCTTACTAATTCTTTTGCTTGCTAACTTTTTGCTCACTAATATTAAGCCAAAAAGACAAACTCAAAAAAACTGTACTATTATTTCCTTTATATAAATATTAAAAGAGGCAAAACCAGAATGCAGTGGAAGAAGTCAAGATGGTGATTACCTCTGGAGAAGAGGAAGGAGGGAATGACTAAGAGGGGTAATGAGGAGGACCTTCTGAAATGGTGTTAACTGATCTATAACTTGCCCAGAATAGTGGTTGCAAAGGTGTGTTTATAGTGTGATATTTCATTGAGTGATACACCTTTTATTTGTGCAGATTTCAGAATTGTTTTATACTCTAAATTTGGAAAAATTCTAAACGCTACTAAGAAAGGAAAAATAAAAATACTCTTCAGGCAAATTCAAAACAAGTCTTTGAGCTAGATTTGGCTTGCAAGTAGCCAGTTTGTAATATCTGCTTTAGTCCAGGGTTGGTAAATATGATATTCAGTTGGCCTCAAGCTATATGGGTTACAGTAGCCTTTGACGGTATCATAAATCTATTCCTGTAGAATTTAGAATAGTTTAATGTTGATTCTGGAAGAGAACTTCTGGATCATTTGATCCACTGATTTTGCAAATCAGGCAGAGGCAACCCCTTAGATATTTCACAGAATAGTTTCTCAGAACACAGTTTAAAAACTACTGATCTAGTTTAACTCGCTTTTACTACAAATAAAGAAACAGGCTTAGAGAACATTTGCTGCTGCTGCTGCTGCTGCTACTAAGTCGCTTCAGTCGTGTCTGACTCTGTGCGACCCCATAGATGGCAGCCCGCCAGGCTCCGCCATCCCTGGGATTCTCCAGGCAAGAACGCAGGAGTGGGTTGCCATTTCCTTCTCCAATGCATGAAAGTGAAAGGTGAAAGTGAAGTTGCTCAGTCGTGTCCGACTCTTAGCGACCCCATGGACTGCAGCCTATCAGGCTCCTCCATCCGTGGGATTTTCCAAGCAAGGGTACTGGAGTGGGGTGCCATTGCCTTCTCCGAGAACATGTGTTCCTACTGTTATAATTGTTTAGAGCTATTACTTCGTGGTAATAACCTGAGATTCACTGCCATTTGAAGGTACTGTACTGCCCTGATGGAGAAGCCAAAAAAGGGGCAAAGTTACACCTCTCAGAACCATGGTTTTTGAAGTAGAGACTCCTATTCTGTCACTTGAGGTGGTGGCAAAGCAAAGTTACTAAAGAGAAGCTGAGATGGGAGATGTGTTGGAAAGTGTTTCATTTAGGGACTGCCCTGGGGAATACCCTGATTGGTAGCAAATACATGGGGCATTCTCTGAGCCAGCACACCCTTCAATTAGCTTCTCAACTCTGGCTGCACATTAAAACCACCTGGGAACTTAAAAAAAAAAAAACAAAAACCTGTTTCCTGGGCCTCCCTCATAGACTATTGAATCAGAGTCTTGAGTGTGCTGCAAAGAACTGGATATTCTGACCCTTATTGAGCTTTACAGAGATGTGCATGGACTGAGCTCATTTTCTCAGAGGAGCTCTGAGTTTACACAGCAAACCAGGCCTTGACAAAAGAGAAAGAAACGTTAGAAAAGAAAAAAAAAAATCCCTTTCATGGTAGCAAAACTGTGGGCTTTCTGCCTTGGTTGCTATGACCTGAGAACATGGACCTCTTCTCTATGGCTCCAGCCTCAGGAATGCAGACACCGTCTCCCCTCCTTAGAAGAAAATATTGAAAGAACCAGATTCTTAGACCTTTCAATGACAAGTGTGATTACAGAATGAGTTTCATGCTTTGGCAGAACATGGAGTCTATCCCTCTGCTCAGAATCAGCAGAGCCTGGCAGGACCCTTCTCTGAAGGAGGTCAGTTACGTGTTGGCTCTGTTTTTCTCTGTCCAGTCAAGGGACCCTGACGTCTCCTAATCTGGCTTCTTCTCACCTTTGAACTGCAGAATGCCAGAGGTGGGAAGGACCAAGAAGGTTATCTTATGCAGTTTCCCATTTGATAGATAAAAACCTCGAAGCCCAAAATGGCTTACATAGAGTAACACTGAATGCCAGTGGAAATGTCAAGACACAAACACTTGGTCTGATTCTACATCCAGTGCTCACTCTCTTTTTTCGTCTTGAAAGTAAATAACTCTTACAATATCAGTTATAAAAAATAATATAACTGGTACTACTTATACCACCTAAATATAGCTGATTTTATACTTTTAGCATATTTGTTTCAGATATTTAAAGAAATAAAACATCACAGATTCAGCTAAAGTCCCTTCCATTTCTCTCCTCCCTCCCTCTCAGGAGTAACAACACCCTAATGCTGGTGAATCCCATTTCCCTGAATGTTTTTATACTTTGTTCTACATATAAATGAATCTTCCATAACACTGCATGATATTGTTCTGTGTCTTAATATTTGACAGAGAAGTATCTTGCAACATCTTTATTTATATGGTATTATATTTTTAATGTTCATCTGTGGTATATATCTAGTTAATTAATTTTAACAGTGCAATATTATCTCATTCCATTTATAAGCCCCATAGTATTATTTCCCGCCAGTAGAAAGTTGTTTCCAAGTTTTGCACAAATTGCTTTGCAATGAACACCCTTGCACATGTGTGCACAAGAGTTAGAATATCTATGGAGTGGAGACCTAGAGGGGAATCACAAGATCCTAGGATATGTGCATCTTTAACTTTACGAGGTTTTGTCAAATTGTTCTCCGCAATAGTTAAACCAATTTACACTTCTCACATCTTTACCAATACTTGGTAGGTTTAGACTTTTACATTTTAACCAATTTGTTATATGTGAAATAGCATTTGTTGTTAGCATCTTTTAATATGTATAATACTATGTCAGTTCAGTTCAGTCACTCAGTCGTGTCCAACTCTGCGACCCCATGGACTGCAGCATGCCAGGCCTCCCTGTCCATCACCAACTCTCGGAGTTTACTCAAATTCATGTCCATTAAGTCGGTGATGCCATCCAAGCATCTCATCCTCTGTTGTCCCCTTCTCCTCCCACCTTCAATCTTTCCCAGCATCAGGGTCTTTTCCAGTAAGTCAGTTCTTCGCATCAAGTGGCCAAAGTATTGGAGTTTCAGCTTCAACATCAGTCCTTCCAATGAAGGACTAAGTCAGAATACTAAGAATACTAAGTCAGATTTCCTCTAATGTGCATGGGATTTGCAAGGTCTTCTTATTGCAGTGGCTTATTTTGTTGCAGAGCATGGGCTCTAGGGCATGCAGGCTTCAGTAGCTGTGGCATGTGGGCTCAGTAGTTGCAGCTCTCGGGCTCAATAGTTGCAGCGTATGGGTTTAGTGGCATCCGGTCCCATCACTTCATGGGAAATGGATGGGGAAACAGTGGAAACAGTGTCAGGCTTTATTTTTCTGGGCTCCAAAATCACTACAGATGGTGACTGCAGCCATGAAATTAAAAGACGCTTACTCCTTGGAAGAAAAGTTATGACCAACCTAGATAGCATATTCAAAAGCAGAGACATTACTTTGCCAAAAAAGTTTCGTCTAGTCAAGGCTATGGTTTTTCCAGTGGTCATGTATGGATGTGAGAGTTGGACTGTGAAGAAGGCTGAGCGCCGAAGAATTGATGCTTTTGAACTGTGGTGTTGGAGAAGACTCTTGAGAGTCCCTTGGACTGCAAGGAGATCCAACCAGTCCATTCTGAAGGAGATCAGCCCTGGGATTTCTTTGGAGGGAATGATGCTAAAGCTGAAACTCCAGTACTTTGGCCACCTTTGGAAGAGTTGACTCATTGGAAAAGACTCTGATGCTGGAAGGGATTGGGGGCAAGAGGAGAAGGGGACGACAGAGGATGAGATGGCTGGATGGCATCACTGACTCGATGGATGTGACTCTCAGTGAACTCTGGGAGTTGGTGATGGACAGGGAGGCCTGGCGTGCTGCAATTCATGGGGTAGCAAAGAGTAGGACATGACTGAGCGACTAATCTGATCTGATCTGATCTGATGGGTTTAGTTGCTCCGAGGCATGTGAGATCTTCCTGAACTGGCATTGAACCCATGTCTCCTACATTGGCAGGCAGATTCTTTATCACTGAGTCACCAGGGAAGCCCTGCAAATATATATTTTAAAGTCATATTTTCCAAATGGATGTTGCTGGTTGTACAACCACAAGTGACATAAATATATTGACCTTGTTTCCAGCAACATTTCTTGTTAGTCCTTATAAATAATTTACAAATTCTCTTCAATGTTCTGTGTGGGTAATCATAAAACTGTGAATAACAACATCTTTATTCTTCATTTTCAGGCTTTTACTTTTTATTTTCTTATTATACTAGTTATGCATGTCACTTCAGTCACTTTAGTCGTGTCTGACTCTGTGACCTTAGGGACTGTAGCCCAGCAGGCTCCTCTGTCCATGGGATTGTCTAGGCAAGAATACTGGAGTGGGTTGCTGTGCTCTCCTCCAGGGGATCTTCCCAACTCAGGGATCTACCTCGCGTCTCCTGCATTGCTGGCGGATTCTTTACAGCTGAGCCACCAAGGAAGCCCCATACTAGTTTTAATATCCTGTAAAATGTTGAATAGGAGTGGTAATAATAAATGTTATTTGTTCTTAAACTCCTTTCACTAGCTTGTACTACCTCCTGCTTTTAGCCCTACTCCAAGATAAACTGTCTTGTTATATCCCACTAATCCAGAAGATTTCTCAGTCTCTACTAGTCCAGACCTCCCTATACAGGTATGCAGCTTCTACTAACTTCATCTGATCAATCACACTTAATAAAGATGTCCAACCATCCACAGGAGTTTCATTTGGATGGTCGACTATTCTCTAGGGTGCAATGTGTCTGAAGTGACTCAAAACTTTTCTATATATCTATGTTCTTTAAAGGCATCATGGTCCACCTAGGCTCAACAGTCAGAAACATATTCTTCTCTCAGTTTCCACATCTAACTTATTAGCAATTTTGTCAATTCTGTATTCTAATTGGAGAAGGAAATGGCAACCCACTCCAGTGTTCTTGCCTGGAGAATCCCAGGGACGGGGGAGCCTGATGGGCTGTCGTCTCTGGGGTCGTACAGAGTCGGACACGACTGAAGCAACTTTGCAGCAGCAGCATATTCTAAATATCTGCCAAAGTATTTTCTCCTCTCCTTTCCCAACACTAATGACTGGTTTAAGCCCTCACTGACTATAGTAACAGTTTAATAACTGGTCTCCCTGCCTTTCATCTCAATTTTCACCTACCATTCTTTTTACTGCTGCCAAGTTTCTTTCTAAAGATAAACTTTGGAAAGTCTGATCGTGCCTTACCCAGCTTGAAACCCTTCGCTGTCTTCCCAGTGTCTATTACATGAAGGCTTAGTTCTCCAGCCGGTCATGCAAGGCCTTTTATTTACCCTGGCTAGCTCTCTGACATACTTTCCTACCACTCCCCCACCTTGTTTTATAGTCTAGCAGAACTCAAGTGCTTATAATTAGGCTTTGCTATTTCCTGGTCCCATGATTCTTGACCTGCTGATCCCTCTGCTTGGATTACTCTGGCAAAATTTTATTTGTTTTCAAACCCAGATTACATGTCACATCGTCCAGAAACTATGGATTAACAGCTCAACAAATATTTATTGAGCACTACCTATATGCTAGGTGCTATGCTATATGCTTAGCATATAAAATGAATGACACACTTCAAATGGTACAACATTGGTTAGCAACTTTCTTTTCTTGCCATCCTTTAGCTTGAACTGTCTGAAGCTAATTTTTATTTACATGTTCTTTTCTTTTCTCCTTTCTTAATAAATATGCACATAGATGTATAAATACGACAATATTCTCAAACACAGAGGCATTTGCACGTATGGATTCAGTATTCAGAATAGTCATGGATACAGTTTCAACTCAAAAGTACATTTACACATGGTGGGATCATAAGCTCAGTACTTGGTTTTAGAGTCTGGACTAGAGAACACAAAGAAGCACAGTATGGCTAGAGTAGTAACTAAGGGTGTGTGCTCTGAAGATAGGTTGCCTAAGTTTGCATCTCAGCTCTGTTACTTACAAGCTGGGTGACCCTAGGTAAATAACTGTATCTTTGTGCCTCAAGTTCCTCAGCTATAAAGTGGGGACAATGATAGTCTTTGCCACAGAGTATAGTTGAAAGAATTATTGAAGTTAAAATGAAAAGTGCTTAGAATACTGCCTAGCACAATATAAGTGTTTAATAAATAGTAGCTATTATTATTTTGCAGATGAGGATACTTTTGTCTCAGTCACTATCAGCAGGTCAAGTGATTTTTTACTTCTATATCTAGCCATGAAAGAACTTGTTCTGAAACAAACGTATACTCTTATCTAATCTTTATTGAATGAGTGGCACATGGTGGCAAAATCATTGGCCCAGGAGAGCTCATGGCAGTGGAATAGAATTTTTCTTTGTTTGGAGCTAAATAATTTAACTGGAAAGAAACTGTTCTTTCCACATAGAGTCAACTATACACACTGAGACACAAGTAAGTGAGAGTGTATGGTGGTATAATAGCTAAGATCACAAGGTCTGGAATCAGACTGCCTCACTGAGACTCAAAATCCCACCACTTACCAGCTTTGTCACCTTGGGCAAGTTACTTCTTTGTATCTCAGCTTCCACATCTATAAAGTGGGATTAACAATAAGTTTCTATTTCATACAGTTATTGTGAGAATTTAATGAGATAGTCCATGTAAAGTACTTAGGACATTACTTGGTACATAATACTTAATAAGTGGTGAAGAAAAAAGATACACCATAGTAGGCTAAGGACCATATAAAGTTAACCTAAGTGTTCACTCCAAGGGAAGCAGTGGAGGTAGATGTTCAATTGACCAAGTGATTCCCAAAAGAGAACAAGGAAATTTTCTAATTCTACTGCACTTGGCATAACTTTTGTTAAAGGTGTTTTTTTGTTGTTATTCCTATGGATATACATACATTCCTATGTATCCCAGAGTTGTGTTTGGATTAGACCACCAGGCTTTCCCAAAACACATTCCATGGGACATCTGTCCTAAGATATGTATGAGAAAAAAGGTTATATGGTTGAACAATGCTGGGAAATACTGTGTGACATATTCCTTTGGATATGCAAATGTGTAGTAGCAGCCCTAAGGGTTTGACAGGTCCTGAAAAATGTTTCATTTAGCTTAATCCAGCATTTCTTGAATATATTTGATCAAAGAGCCCTTTCCCCCATATACTATTTATTAACATTTCATGGAACTACTGTTCTATGGAATAAATATGGGGAAATGCTGACTTCAATGAGTATCAAAACGACCTTAATACCAAAGCAAGGGCTAAGCAAGGTAGGTTTAAGAAGAAGGCTCATACGTTTTTAGAATGGAATTGAAAATTTCCCTAGAACAATTCTCTCAGCCAGGAGACACAGAAATCCTTCAGGGTCACAAACTGTAAAACACACACAGTGTTCCTGGGAGCATGTACAGGGGACCTGGGAGGTGGTGGGGGAGAATCCCTCACTCACATTGCACCCTGCCGCTCCTGCTATTCTAGATCCCACTGTGGGCTTTTAAACATCCTGTACTATCTGCCTTTAGCCATGCACTTCCTGATTATACTTCCTACTTTATAGAAGAGACAAGGCTACAAGAAAAACACTTAAAGTGAAAAGGCCCTATTGGGGAACCAGAGGCCAGACCCAGGAATAGAGGGGAAGGAGGAGAGTTGGAAAGAAGAAACTGGGTTGAAACCTCCAATCAGATTCAGGACAAGGATGCTCCTCTGGGTGGCGGAGAGAGGAGGGACTCCAGTAGTGCCAGGAGAAAAGGAACCTTCCCAGCAAAGTAAAACATGAGATATACTTTAGGAGAAATAATATTGACTTCTAAGGTTGGTGAGCAGAAGGGCAGTTCCCTGAGGGCGGAAGCCATCTTTAGTGGTAGTGGTAGTCACTCAGTCCTGTCTGACTCTTTGCAATCCCATGGACTGTAGCCCACCAGATTCCTCTGTCCATGGAATTTTCCAGGCAAGAATCCTGGAGGGGGTTGCCATTCCCTTCTCCAGGGGATCTTCCTAACCCAGGGATCGAACCTGGGTCTTGTGTATTGCAGGCAGATTCTTTACAGTCTGAGCCTCCAGGGGAGCCCAGAAATCATGTTTAACAGATCTTTATAACTATTTTCTTCAGGTAAAAGGTGGTGGCTAGGAGAAAGGAGAATTGTGTTCTTTACATAATGAGGAGCACAGTGAGAAATCCCCAATAAAGGAGAGGTGTATAAAATGGCTGTCTATTTGTATTGGCCAATGTTTATATTACTTTCCAAATTAATGTCATTGGTTGGCTGCTTCCTGAAGGTAAGCTGCCTTTCTCTCTGTTTTGCTTTATCCCTACACGTGGTTTCCTACCAGGGAAGGAGAGGCTGGGATTACATCCTAAGTGGCCTGATGCAAAGAGACTTAGAATCCGTGGCTGAGGTCTGCAAGGGGCTGCTGAGCTGCATGCAGGATGGCAAATAATCAAAAAGGACTAAACCAACATTAACGATGCCTAACTATGGGTGGTGGGAGCAGGATTTTTTTCTTACTTCCATTAATTCATATTTTTCTAACTTTTTTATCATGAACATCCTTTTCTTTTACAGCTTGGAAGATTAAGTCTGTTTCTCTAGTTCATACCCCGCATCTTTATTTCGAGAAAATCTGAACAATCATTGTATGTAAACTTCCTATAAGTGTGGTTTTAGTGGGGGGAAAAAGAATTTCCCAAGCATGTATGAGTGAATGGAAACATACGGCAGGAAATATTCCCTAAAAAGTTATATCCACAGAATTTTACAAACGGGGAGAAATTTGCTAGGCGTAAGATTTCCCGAGAACTTCTGGAAAATATGGTAACAGGCTCCGTAGACAAAGCGGAGAGTGGCAGGAAACGCTGTTTCACTGAGGAGAATCACCTGGCAGCCTGCCTGGGGGCGGAGGCAGGTATGAAAGGTGGCCGCGGGCGGGGGCCGGGGGCGGAGCAGGAAGCCCCGGCGCTAGGAGCTGGAGGCGGAGCCGCGAGGAGCGCCCCAGGTGGGCAGGAGGCGGCGGTACCTGCCCCGGGCCCAGGGTCGGTCCACCGGCCGCGCTGCGCCGAGTGAGGGCAAAACAGAGGGATTCCTTGGCGAAGTGGTGCGTCGTGGACGGGTCGCTGATGAAGAAAGACACAGTGTCCCCGCAGTCCCTGAGCTGAAAGGGGCCGGAGAGCGCCGGTATGGGCTCCGAGCTGCCCGCACCTTGGCTGCTGCTCTTCACCTGGCTCCCAACAGGTGAGCCATGGGAAAATGGGTCCTAGTCAGGCCCAAGGAGAGAGGAAGCCATTGTTGCCTGGCCTAACAGAGTTGGCCGCAGGCGGGACAGAGGAGGCCTGGGCCGCGCTCTGGTGGCTCTTGGCATGGGCGCCAGGATGTGCGGAGACTGGATCGAGTTTCTGCCTGTGGGAACCTGTTTACTTTTATTAGCTTAGGCCTTTACGAAACAGGTGCAACTAAGAAAGAAACTCAGAGCCTCTGGCCTCCTCCTGCTCCCTAGGCACTTCTTGGTCTCTAAAGCCGGAGTGATAGAGGCAGAAACACCACTCTTTCAATTCCTAATTACTCTTTCCTTTCATCTGATACTTGCCATAGGTTTTAGATACGGTGACAACCATATTGGCTCAGAAATACACTTAGTTCGTTCCTGAGAGGTATATGTATCCTCAGTATATGATGGAAAGTTCGATATGATTCAGAATCTATTACTATTTTATAGGATCACAACAGGAGGTTCTTTGCTAACCATGTTCAGTGTCACTTTTCTGCTTTGTATCTGCTCACTTCCCTAACTTTACCCCATGATCATTGTCTCCCCATCAAGTGTTCATCCATCCATCATTTTCATTTCCTTAACCTCCAGGCCAATCCTCTGTGCTTTGAAAGCATGGTTTTGTGTGTCTCAGTGTATCAGTTGGGGAAATAGCAGGCCATGATCTGCATGAGTGAAATCAGGTGGGAAGAGAGAGCATAGTGAAAGAATGTGTAGGTTCTTTCAGCCCTTTTCAATTGAAATGTAGGTGTGACCTTGCAAACTGGAACCTGAGTTCCCTTGGAAGTTCTGCCTTGTTCTATTTCATTTTACCTTTTTTACTTCCCTCTTTTAGGAATAGCCACCCTCTCACCTCTTAGTTGTCAGTGGGAGGTCAGCTCAGTTTGCTCACAGACCAGTTTGAGTCTTGTATTTCTCTTCGGGAAAAGATGTAATATGAAGGTACAGGAAGAATTCCGTTTCTACAAGTTTGAGAGGACATGAAGATAGCTCAGATGTAATCAGATCTCATTCAGACAAGATTCTATAATTCTTTTTAAGCTTAATGCTGAGAATGAAAGGGAGGGAGAATTGCAAAAGGCTAGAAAACTGTTATCCCTAAGGTCTTTGGCTTACCACATTTTCTGTAGAATGTGGGTCCTATAAATTGTCTGAAGCTGAGGAGGGTGAATGTTGGACACTCATGATACACAAGGAAATGGACTGAACTGTACCGACATGGAAGTGCCCGAAATTCTACTAGAACAGTCACCAGCTTAGACTGTGAAAACAAATTCGTAAAAATCCCACAGTTTTGCACAGACTTCTCTCCTGTGCCTCACATGTTTAGCTCAAACTCCATAGCAGCTAGGGATTTCTGAAGCTCCTTGAGCTATCTTTTTAGGAAAGTTGAAGTCTACTCTCACTCTCGCCCTGAGCATGCCATCCCCAGAATTAGGACTTGTAGCCAGCAGTCATTTAGGAAAAAAGAATAAGGAAAGAAGCCTTACAGACAAAAATCCCATTAGGGTATAAACCTCAATCCTTAAATCACCAGCATATTTTAAAAGCTGTTCTGTTTTTGTGAGGAATATTGAGCACTGAATATTTTTCAAATACAATGACCATAACCAAAGGGTATATTCGTAAAGTAAACAAATTGCTAAATGGACAAAGTCTTCGGAAAGTAGAGCTCCATGTGTTCATGAACCAGCCATGCTGTGTGAGTAGCCAGGATGCTGCTGCTGCCGCGTTGCTTCAGTCGTGTCCGACTCTGTGCGACCCCATAGATGGCAGCCCACCTGGCTCTCCCGTCCCTGGGATTCTCCAGGCAAGAATATTGGAGTGGGTTGCCATTTCCTGCTGGGGTGGTCAAATAATACAGATTGCTGTGTTTGCCTGGTATTCATTAAATGGAAGCCTACCTGCGTTACACATTTTAAAGCCAGAGAATGCTAAACACAGAAAAGTCCTAAGTCCAGAAGAAATATAGTTTGCATTGTGACATGTACACACATATATGAGATTTATAAAATAGGAGCAAGAGGTATACACACACACACACAAGAAAACAGTCACTATGTTGGATTAAAAGTATTAATTTAATAAATATTGCTTTAGTAACATTTAAATTCGTAGAAAGTAATCCCCAAATTAGCAGCAACTTACTAGAAAAATCCAGTAAGTTGATGTTTTTTTTCAAGATCCACTGGAAACTGAGGTATGAACTTTGGAAAACCCTGCACTAGAATGTATTCATTTTGGTCTATCACCTTTTTGTCTTCTGTTTCTAAAGAAGAGGCAGCCCAGCCCTCTGATTAGCATCCAAGTTTCTGCAGTTGCAAAGTATGGGTGAGTAATGAGATTATGTCAGATGTGGGTACACTGGCTAGTTGGTGTGGCTTGGGCTTCTGACGAAGCCTCTGAGGTCAGGAAGTCCTGTGAAGTTACCATAGTCTTTATGTTTGGAGCTGTGGCGAGATCAGAGGGTTTGTGTGTGTAATTCTCTGAACTTTTTTTCTTTAAAAAGGAAGAAAGTTTTATCACACAAGTAATATTTGCTTCTTAAAACAGACTATTAAGATAAGGCTAAATTAAGTTCCTGCAGCCCTTTGCATTAATGGCTAATAGCACTTGTTACCATCATCCAAACTCAAACTTTATTCCTAGAAAGAAAAGTTAGTTTTTCCCCCCAGATTCTAGAAGGTTGTGTGTCATTTGTGCTTTTGTGACTTTTTAAAAAGATCTTAGAAGGGTGTTAACTTATAGATCCATGTAGCTATCAACTTGTGTTACCATTCTTTGGGAAATCAGACAGCTGACTTCTAAAGAACAAGATTCTTAGCATCTAAACCATTAGCTTTCATTTGGTGGTGGTTGTGAAGGTTGGGATCATACTGAAGATCTAATACATCTTGTGAAGTTGCTCAGTCATGTCTGACTCCTTGCAACCCCATGGACTATAGCCTGCCAGCCTCCTCTGTTCGTGGGGTTTTCCAGGCAAGAATACTGGAGTGGGTTGCCATTTCCTTCTCCAGGGGATCTTCCTCAACCAGGGATTGAACCCAGGTTTTCAGCACTGCAGGCAGACTCTTTACCACCCGGGAAGCCCTAATATGCCTTGGTCCCTGATATAGTAAATAGTAAAGTGGAGCTTCTCAGGTGGTGGATAAGGGACTGCGTACTGCTCCTCTCCCTTGCCCCACCCCTCACCTCCTGTGAGGCTCCCTGAAGTACCTCTCAGAACGCAGTGCTCTGGGAACACAAGTAGAAATCACCCCCAGTCCTTGTCTTCCCCTCCCAGCCAATTTTACAGATAAGGAAATCTGTGCAGAGAAGTCAGATGTCTAAGGTTGACACAGTGGAGTTGGTTTGAGGGTTGGGATGAGGATCCTGGCATCCTCACTCTTAGGCCATGCTCTTACATCTATTTCATACCATGGAGCAGGTTTGTTCTGTCTCATTGAATCCTGGTAGAAATGGAAATTGACTACCTCTGGGATGTCTGCATGTATGTGTACTAAGTCACTGTAGTCGTATCCAACTCTGTGACCCTTTGGACTGTAGCCCACCAGGCTCCTCTGTCCATGGGATTCTGTAGGCAAAATTACTGGAGTGGGTTGCCATGTCTTCCTCCAGGCGATCTTGCCAATCCAGGAACTGACCCCATGTCTCTTATGTCTCCTGCGCTGGCAGGTGGTTCTTTATGACTGGCACCACCTGGGAAGCCCCTGGGATGTCTAACCAGATGTTAATTATTAAACATCTTGCCCCAACAGCAATGCAGTGGGATGAGATGGTGGGTAATTACTGTACTGTTTGCCTGGGTTTCTTTCAGCCTAATACTTTATTTCATTATTTGAAGTCCTTAGGGGAGAAAGAAAATTGTGTGTTTTAAGAATTAAAAAGACTGATCATGTCTTTCTCTGGTACTCATTTCTAGATCTTCCAAAATACAAATCTTAGGTGGGTCAAGGAAAGGATTTGACACTTTCTTCATTTCCCAAACCCAGTACCATGTTCTGTTGCTTAATCCCAGCAGCTTAACCATCTCCTTACCTCTAGGCCTGCTACTTCTTTGTCTAGTTCCAACCATTCTCCACACAGATGATAGGTTAACCTACCTGGGTTAATTTTTCCCACCTTCACTGTAGTGGGCTTCCCAGGTGGCACTAGTGGTAAAGAATCCATCTGCCAATGCACGAGACATAGGAGACAAGGGCTCCATCCCTAGTTCAGGAAGATCCCCTGGAGTAGGAAATGACAACCCACTCCAGTATTCTTGCCTGGAAAATTCCTTGGACAGAGGAGCCTGGCGGGCTGCAATCCATAGGGTTGCAAAGAGTCGGACACGACTGAAGCAACGTATAGCATGCATGCACCTTCACTTTAATGCTCTAAGAACCTCTACTAGATCCCCATAGTCTGTATGAGTGGATTAAAGCTCTTTGGAATTCAAGACCCACTCATTCTGGCCTCACTAACTTGGGCAGCTATGTCTCCACTGCTATGAGCATCCTCTTGTACCCTTCCCACCCCCAACATACTCTCTTCTTCCTTGCTTTTTGTCTGGCCATATTACAAATGGTTAACTTTAACCATTTATTTTCTGTACTTTCAGAGCACTTAAAATTTGTTCCAGGCAGTTTACCCTTTCTTGTACGAATTTGCTTATTTGCCAGATGTTTAATGTATACCATGTACCAGACATGCTCTCAAACAAAAGTAGACATGGCCTTGGACTCTATGGTGTTTATGGTCTGAAGGACAAACAAAGAAATGTGGAAATACAGCTATGACAGGGACCATGAGAAAGAGATACAAGGTACAACAAGAGGTTGTAATAGACGGATTTTGCTCATTCGGGAGGCCGTCTCTGGAGAAATGATACTTGAGTTGACAGCTGAGGTGTAATCATCCCAGACAAATTAATAGCATGTGCAAGGCTGCTGAATAGGAGCTCAGTGAGAATGAGGGATGGCAAGAATGTCTCCATGACTGAGAGGAGGAAGTCTTTCCATGTGGTGGGAAGGAGGCAGGGGTGGGTAGGACCAGATCGCGTAGTCTCATGGATCATGGTAGGAGGCTGTGTATTTATCCTGAGAACAGTGCACAGCTTTTGGAGATATTTAAAGAGAAAGAGTTGGGAGGTGGACAGCAGTGTGCTATCCACATGGAAGAAAACCAGAGTGTGTGCAGGTACCAGTTAACTGAAGCAGTATCCAGGCTGGAAGTGATGGAGCTTGTGCTGGGGTGATGGTGAAAATGGAGAGAGAGGGATCCCAGAAATAGTAGGGAGATAAATAAAAGCAGTTTGATAATAGATTTTGTAGGGAGTGTGAGGGAGAAAGAGATGTCAAGGACAAGACCTAGTTTTCAGTCTTGCACATTGACTGAGATGGGAAATAGGGAAGAACCCAAGTTTGAATAGGAGGAGGAGGATTTAGATTTGGGGCCCAATTTAGATTCTGAAACAGCCAAGAAGAGCTATGAGGAGGATTTGAGCCTGGGTGTCTGTCTTGGCTCTTATTGTAGAGTAGCAGGACTTGTTATACAAAGCTCTACCAGTTTCTGAGCAATCCTGTAAAGCTCAGCCATGACCAGATGTACCTTGTTTATGCATTTACTTGTTTATTATTGACTTGCCCACCAAAAGTATAAGTTCCAAGAGTTCAGGGACCTTGTCTCTCATCAGCTACTTTACCCCCATCATCTGAAACAGTGCTTGTCTCATAGTAGGTATTCAATAAGTGAGTGAGTGAGTGAGTGACCTCTGGAGGCCCAGGGCACACAGAAATTTGTCATTCTGGTGAGACTTAAATTTGCATGTGCGCTGAGATTAGCATGTGGGTACACGGTTGAGTCACTGGCCTGAGCGAATGACTTTGGGAAACCCCGCGCATCTGCCTCTCAGGGCTTGTTGTCCTCTACTCATAATAACTAAAGGATACCAAATTCAAACCACCTGAGAAGCTATTTTTTTCACTTAGTAGGTTATCAGAATTTTTTTTAAGATTGATATTCTCCCCTGTTGGAAAGATTGTGGTGATACATGGGAGTGTCACACACTGCTCATGGGACTATAAATTTCTTTACTGAATTATTTATTAAAAGCCTCATCCCCTTTGACCTAGCAATCTCACTTTGAGAAATACATCCTACTGGAATAAAAAAGGACTTTTGTAAAGAGATACCTAATATAACATAAAGGTATTCACTTCAATAAGTTATTTCGGCATTGTTTGTGATAATGCAAATTTAGAAGTACCTAAATGCCCATCATTAGCAAAAGGGGTAAATTATGGTTCATCCATGTAGTGACTTTTCACGCAGTCACTAAAAAAGTTATATCTATTTATACTGATAAAGAATATAATGATATTTCATTAGTTTGAAGAAAAAACAAAATTGTGAGTCAATGCACATAATATGATTAATTAAAAAAAAACAGTGTAGGAAAAGATGTGGAGGATAGACACAAAATTATGGTGCTTCTGGAGACTAGAGTTCATGGTGAGCAAGGAGGAACTTTTTACTTTATACCCTTCACTCTTGTTTAAGTTTCTTATTATTTATCTTATGAAGAAACAAAGGGATTTCTCTACAAAATGATTGAAGTAAATTTGTAAATGTCCCTTAAGGGGTTAAACCTCTGCCATTAGGAAACTTACCTAGAAGGCAAGTGGTACAGTGGAAATTGTAGGATTTGGGATTTTAGAGGTATAAGCGTAAATTTAGTCTTGCTATTTATTAGCTGTGTGGCTTCAGCCCAGTTATTTAATCTACCTGAGGATTTTCCTCATCTATGATATTGAGATGAAAATAAGGCTGATCTCATAGGGATTTGCCAAGGTTAAAGGACATACTGTATAATAAACCCTCAATACCATGCTGACCAACATCGAAATGCTCAGTAGTTACATTTTCCTCCCCAGGGCAGCCATAGGCTTCTGCCACTCCAAGCCTAACACTGTTAAGTGCACCCAGATCTTTGTTAACCGTGTAACTCATAGACGTACTTCCTTCTGCATCCCAACCGGTTTCTTCTCCCCTTTTCTCCTGTCCTAGCTCTCCTTGTCCCTTAACTCTTGTCCGTGCATTGCCAGGCCCTCTTCCTCTGGATTCTTTTCCTGTTTGCACTGTTATCTAAGGAAATATGACAAGTACCGATGGTAAATATACTTGGGGAGATAGCTTGCCCTGACATAAACTCTGATAGGATTAAATCTGTTTACTTTTGTTAACCTGCTGACTGGAGCAGAGGTGCCTGGGTGCCTGAAAAACAGGAATCAAGACCTTCCATCGAGGCAGCAGTAGGCTACTGCCTCTTGCTGGGAAACACTTTGCTCTCCGCCCTGCCTGCCACTCCCTTCCAAGCAAGACCCTTCGTGTGAAAAGGAGGGGAAATGACAACCAGTCCCCTGAAAATGATTTTTAGTTAAAAAAAAAATTTTACCTAGATCCCTATGCTGTATAGATAATAATTTCTAGAAACTTATTAAACATCTTTCCCACTCTACTACATGGGGAAAACAGGCTGAATAAATAAATGTGCAAAGATATGCATCTATTTGGGAACACATGGCATTGAATTGTAAAGATACTCTTCTTTCTTTGGTATATTCTCCTTCCACCTTAACGCAGAATGATAGTCCCCGCTCTGCGCATCAGCGTAGTCTTGGAAAGTACCTCATGGCGGGAAACTGAGAATCCCCTTCCCCTTCTCTCCTTCCCATGGGCTCCGTTATCTCATCTGAAGTCACCTTTCCACCCTTACATGACAGATCCCTCTTCCTCTTTCACAGAGGAGACCAACTGAATGGGTTTGCCAGGTAAGACACAGCTTTAAAAGCTTTTAGTGCAGTAACTCATTTTGCAAAAAGAAGGCAGTAATGACTGCTTACATTTGTATTATTTTAATTCTTTCAAAAATGCTTTTACATGCTATTCTCAGTTGATCTCAACCTCTTAAAATGGACAAGATAAAAAATGATACAAATAATAGCTGACATTTATCAAGTGTCTATTATGTGCCAGGCTTTTTGCTAAATGCTGGACATATTTATCTCCTTTAGTCCTCACTATTACTTATTCAAACACATATTATCATCATCCTAATTTTGCATGTAGACAAACAACCTTAGTTTGGAAATAACTTATCAGGTCTTTTAGCTAGTGGGGGAGTGGAGGCAAAATTTGAACCCAGAAAACACAGTTTCCAGAATTTAAGGAGAAAAGTATAAAGACAACTAGGAAATTAGATGGTGATAAACTGGGGAGAAGGAGATGCCACATGATGAAGAGAATGAGAACAGAAAGAAAATCTAAGAATTTGATAAGTCAATAGAACTAAGTTTAAAAGATCAAAGATGCAACCAGGACATGTATAAACAGAACACTTATCTTTTTAAATCTCTTCATATTTTCAGCCCAGATTCTGCTGCCCTTAGTCTTTTCTTGAAAACTTACCTGCTTGATAGTGTGCATGCCCAATGTGGTTAATTTTACAGAGAAATTAGAGGCTAAAGGAGAAGATGGGAAGTTTCTGACTTTGAAATGGGCTGTCTTGCTACTTCCCTCCCCTTCCTCCCAATCTGGAAATTCCTCCTGCTTTTTGAGAGTCCAGTTCCTGACTTCTGCTTGGAAGGTCAGGCTTGCTTGCTTGGGAAAGATTGAGTTTTGGTGTGAGCAAGACTCCAGTTCAAAATACTGAGGCTGAGAGGGCTTGGCTTATTATAGTCTCTGAACTTCTGCCCACAGCTATGGCCAGGACTGACCCCACCCTAGGGGTCTTTGTGAGGACTGGAGACAGTGTATGTTTATTACCTGGCACACAGTAGATGCTGAGATCCAGAGCAGCAGCTGAGAAGAAGGGAGAAAGGTTTGCTGGTCGGTCAGTACCTTTGTCCTGAGAGACGCCCTCGCTCTCCACATGGGACTGGGCAGAGGGTGAAGGTCTGGGAACTGTGCAGGGTGCTGTGGGGCTAACAGACCCCTGGAGGGAGTGTGAGTGAGTGCAATATGGTCAAATACATGGCAACCTGTCATAATTCAAGGCTTGAAATTCACTTAAGGGATGAAATTAAAGAAAGGATAAAAGAGCAGCAAAGCCAGTTCTGACGGTAAAGGTGAGTCATGTCACCCCACGTGTGGTTTGTCCATAATAAGGGCATTCATGGAAGAGAAGCTGAGTGAACATTTGGTAATGAAGGTGATCACCCTTGTCCCCATTCTTCTGCCTCAAGGTGTCAGATTCAGCCATCTTCAAAGTTACCCCAGAGTAATTTCTGGCTCCAACCAAATACTTATCTCTGACTCCTGGCACACCCGTACTATCCACCCCACCCCCCGCCCCCCACGTATATTCTACCTCTATACAAATAACGTTGACTGGAGTCCTTTGAACAAACTGTCATTTGTATCAGATTACCATTCGACAAAATCAAGGACACATAGTTTACTAATGACGGTATTAGAGTAACTGCTGCCTGTACTATATTAAGTATTGCATGTGTAGCTTGGCCCCATGCTCTGATTATGTGCAAGCTATTGAATACCAAACATCTTCCTCTATTTAAAAAATAGCTTGATTCTGCTCAGGGCAGAGTCTTGGTTCCAACCACTTTAGAAAATGAACGACCACAGACAAGCCACTTGCCTTGTCCAGTCTCAGGTTTGCTGTGTATGCAGTGGCATAGCTTGTTTCTTCCTGGGGCTCATAAAGATAGTGAGTAGAAGGAAATATATGAAAGTTCTTTGTGAGTCTAGGATTTTGCTTAGATTGCCAGTCAGTTTTTTTCTCTCTATTTCAATCAATGCAAGTTACTGATCAAAATAAGCTAATGTTGACAATGCCATCCTATTTGTTGTCAGATCTTACTGCAGCTGCTTCTTCTGTTCAGTTAAAGCTGTGTTGGGTAAAAGCTCCAAGGTTTAATCCAGGTCAGTTCTGGGAAAAAAGAGGTGGTGAAGGTGGAGAAGCAAAAGTAAAAAAATCAGATTATGAAATAATCCATGTTAAGTTTCAGATACTAGTCATTAGCTCTTGATTCTTATTGGACTGACTTCAGGAATCCTACAGCTAATACAGACAGCAGCTCTCCCCACCCTCCCCACCCCCCCACCACAAGCTCCTCAAGGCTTATTTTCAAAATGATGCTCTTTTCCCATTCACAGCTAAATAAGAAAGTCATCCATCTTCCTAAAAACACCACTTTCACCTTATTATTCCTTTTCAGAAAAACCTTCAGTGATTATCCATTAACTAGAAACAGATTCTGGAGTGCAATTTACACACCACCCCATTTGCCTACTCCCACTCCCCACCATCATCTCACTTATTTATCATCTTATTTATCACCGTAAAGCCAGAGGCCCCAGCTGGACTGGTTCCTTCAGATTCCCCAAGGAACGGCCTCTTCATGATAAGTGCCTTTGCTCACTCCTTTCTTCTATCGTGACTCAATGAGTCTCTCTGCCCTCTTCCTGTTTTTCACATATCTTCTTAATCCTACCTTGTTTTTAGAATCTAGCGTAACTCTCTCTTCCTTCTGTGATGGTTCCCCACCCACAGGTCTCCCCCCACACTTCTGCAGACCCTCTCTAGCATGGCTATCACTGGCACATCCTCATTACAGCTCAGCCCTGAAGAGGGCTCAGGTCATTTCTGGGGACCAGGGTCTATCCCAAGCAGCACAGCATCTTGCTGTCTCTCTGTGGACATGAGAAAAGTGGATGCTGATCCCATCATAAACCATGGTGTTCTGTATTAGGAGGGTTGTGTCTAGGTGAGGCAGGACCCAGCACCATGCTCATGGCTCTGGCCATTGAGCCAGGCCCATCCAGCGGCTCTGAAAGGTGGGGGGGGTGACTGTTTTGTTTGTGGGAGTAACTCAGTCAAAATGAACACAGCTCCACTTGAGAACTCTATTGGAGAGACTTCTAACTTGAACCCCTTTCTCCATGGCCCTCAGAATAAGGGAGAAAGGAAAAAGACTCATACACTGTCACCACCATGGCAGCATATATGCCAGCACCTTGCCAGTTACCATGGCAGGTGCCAGAAGTGTGGATTATTTCACTGCATTCTTGCAAGGACCTGATGAGGTTAGTACTTATACAATCTCTGTTCATAGCTGAGGAAACACAGGCTCAGAGAGAGTAAATAACTTCTCCAGTGTCCAAGTGAGTAGTACAGTTTGATTTGAACCCAACTGTATCTGAGTCCAAAGCCTGGGTTTAATTTAGCTAGTCTATACCAGTGGTCCTCAAAGTACGGTGCCCAGAGAAGTAGTATCAGAATCTCCTGGAAATTTATTAGATGTAAGTTCTTGGGTCCCACCCAAGTCCTACTGAATTAGAAACTCCCGCTGACAGTGATCTGGGCTGTCACAAGTCCTCCTGGTGATGTATGCTCAAGTTTGGGTACTATTTCTCCACATTAAACCTGCTGTAAGAAGGCCCCTATAACTGGGCCTAGAATCCATATTGACACAGGAACATCTGAAGATGCTGGTAATGTGTGGACCTCTGACCATGTCAAAGTCCCACCTGACATTTCTGTGCCACCTGGTTCCTCATCAACACAGACTTGGAGCTTTAAGTATATCTGTAGATTTGGAAGGTAAGGGGAGAAAGTTTTTAAAAGTAAAAGAAAAATTGTTAGTTCCTTCAAATCTTTTGTGAAAAAAAATTGTCAGTCTGATCATTTTTTTTTTAATTTGTTTTGTGCTTATGTTGGACCAGTTGTACTGCCAATTTTCACTGTCATTCATTCCATCATGTATTCAACATGAATGAACGTACATTTGTTGGGTGCTAAGGGCTTCCTGGTGGCTCAGAAGGTAAAGATTCTGCCTGCAATGTGGGAGACCTGGGTTTGATCCCTGGGTTGGAAAGATCCCCTGGAGATGGGCACCCACTCCAGTATTCTGGCCTGGAGAATTCCATGGACAGAGGAGCCTGGCAGGCTACAGTCCATGGGGTTGCAAAGAGCTGGACATGACTGAGTGACTTCACTTTTTAAGGAGGTGACAGGTGCCAGTATGAGGCTCTTGTGTTTGAACAGTGAGCCAGAAGCAAGCCCAGTAGGCCTCCAAGCCTACAGTAGCCAGGCCATCCCCAAGAAGTGTGAAAAGTGCTGCCAGAGGTAGGGCAGGGCACTTTGGGAAAACAGAGGAAGCCCCCTCTTCCAGACTTGCAGTCAGAGGAGGCAAGGGTGCAGCTGAAAACCTAAGAAAGAAATCTTGCTTAGCCTGGTGAAGGGAGTGGAGTGGCAACTGGTGATGTGGAAGAGTGCTCCACAAGAGATGCACACCTGGGATGACCTGCGGAAGACATTGATCCTAGCACGAGAAGGACGGAGGCAAGTCTAGAGTGTCCAAAGCCCTCTGTCAGAGTGGGGCATGAAGGGAGATGAGGCCCCAGAGAAAGGCTGAAAGCAGACCTGACTGGTCTCCTAGGCCAGGGTACAGAGGTTGAATTTTATCCTTAGGGAAATGGGAAA
>NW_011494604.1:140609-144284 GCF_000754665.1 Bison bison bison | reverse complement strand
GAAATGGGAAAACATTTTAAGAAGAGAAGTGACATGAAAAAATATCTACACTAGCAAAGTCATTCTTTTATGGCCTTCTTTTAATATCGTTTCTTTATCATTGTTGGATGTGTCATCACTCCATATGGACTGTAGCCAACTTAGGAGTCATGATTCTTCCTCTTTTTTCCCTCCATCTCCTCCAGGGTGTCTGCAATATCCACCACAACCCCGCCCAGGCTGAGTAAGACAATTGCCTATGAGCTGCTCCCAACCAGCCAGGCAGTGTGTTTGCTTATGGACATTGCTTTTCTTGCCCCACGAATAGAAGGAAGTCACCCCTTACAGTCCCTCAGCATTGTCTTCTGCTCTTGGCTGCAGGCTGCATGTCCTTGCTGGTGACGGTCCAGCACACGGAGCGCTATGTCACCCTGTTTGCCTCCGTCATCCTCAAATGTGACTACACCACCTCTGCCCAGCTCCAGGATGTGGTGGTGACGTGGCGCTTCAAGTCCTTCTGCAAGGACCCCATCTTTGACTACTACTCTGCATGTGAGTGCCCTCCTCCCCACTCTTGCCCCCTACTCTCCCAAGGCCCCTCTGTGAAGTACTGCCATTAGGGTTAGGAATTATTTAGGATCACAAATCCTTATAGTGAGAAGAAGCCAGAAAGATTGCTTATTGCAGTTCCCTCATTTTATAGATAGACAAGCTGAGGCCAAGTAGATGACATAACTTATTCAGGGTCACATACCATTAATTTATTTTAAAATTTCTGTTCCACTTTGTTCAAAAAGGAATGAAGGCAGCTTAGACATTAAGTAAAAAGGCAGAGCAAGTCCTGCATCCTAGTTAATGCCTGGTGCACTCGTATCCCCCACCCCACCCACTAGCCACAGGATGAATGAGGAACGGTCATTTGTGAGCCTCCAGCCCACTGCCACATCCCTGTCTAGGGCCAGCCTTCCGGTAGACAGTCATGCCTCTCTCAGTGACTGGGAGCGCACTGGCCACAGGTAGCCTGCTCATTGTGGGCATCTCTGAATGCTGTGCGGCTCTCCCCTACACTTAGCCAAGTCCTCCCTCTCGGTGACAACTGCCCCACTCATGTCAGTCTTGCTGTCTTGAACCTAAGTCCTTCTCTCACTGCCCACCTCTGCCTCTCTCAAGAAACAGAAGAGCCCAGACTCCACCACCGACCTGGGACAATTGACCTTTAGAAATTTGGAGAATAGAAGTAGACCCTGTTCACCCTGAGCTTCCCAAGATGAGGCAAAGGAGGGGGAGGCATCAGCTTTACCATTTTTAGCCCCGACTAGTATCTTACAATATGAGCTCCAAAACCTAACTTACTGAGCCACCCACAGAGCCTCACCTTGTTCCCAAAACACCCCCTTTCTAAACTGAGGCATTGTTTCCTGGGGGCTACTCTTAAAATGCATGCATTAAGTGGGAAAGTAGGAGGGACCAGGTAGAAGACATTTATCATCAGCAGATTTAACAGCTCTCAAAACGTATATTGAGAGGGCAGGTTAGAGGAACCATTTGGGAGCAGATTCTGGAGTCACTTTGGAAATGAGGCAGGGGACATTTGGATGGAGGTGGTGATTCAGTTCAGGATTTGGAAATTTTGGCCCAGTAGAGGGGTCTGGAGTCTTGCTGCTCAAAGTGTGAGCAATGGTTTCACCTGGGAGCTCATTAGAAACGTAGACTCTCAGATCCCCATCTTTGAGAAGATGCCTAAGAGATGCAGAGACTCAGGAAACACTGAGAACCTTCACTGCTCCAGGGACCACTAAGGTCACCTTTCTTGATGGGAATTCCTCACTGCTGTGTGACTTGCCCATGTCCTCTTTCTCCAGCATACCAAGCAGCTTTATCCCTGGGCCAGGACCCGTCCAATGACTGCAATGACAGCCAGCGGGAAGTTCGCATCGTGGCCCAGCGGCGGGGGCAGAGTGAACCTGTGCTGGGGGTGGATTACCGGCAGCGCAAGATCACCATCCAGAATCGTGAGTTTGGAGGCAGCTGGGGACTGGGGGTGGAGAGCTGTGTAGATACCAGGCCTAGCAGGCTGAGTCATTGTGGGGATTTCCCTTTTCTTCTGTTGCTTGATGGTCTACTTGGTCACTTTCATTTTTTGAGGAAAGTGCCAAATGCACAGAATGTGCCACCCCCTCTGAAGTCAGTACCCTGGAAGTTGGGCTCAGACAAGAGGACAGCCTACAACTTTGGCTAAAGGTCTGGGACTGGGTGTTTTCCTTCACCTTCCTGAGATTCATGGCTAACATGTGGCTCAGGCTCCCTTGATTTCTTCCAGAAAGTGCTCTCAAGGCCTGCTCAAACCCCAGATGCCTGAGTTCCCCTCTGGCTACCCCTGTTTCCCAAATCTATGGAGTGGGGGTTTCTAAGTAGATGGCCACTTATGGACCCTTGCCCTTCACTGGTAGAGGAAAGAGCACTGGGTGTAGAATCAAAAGACGGGGTGGTGATCCCATGCTTCCACCCCCTTGCTTAGTGACCGATTCTTTTCTCTGGCCTCTGTTATCAAATCTGAAAGATGGGCATAATGGTCTTTGTCTCCCCACACTGAAGTAAACATCAAATACGACATCTGAGAGCTACATCTGAAGCATATGCGTTCTTTGTGGGAGTACAAGGAGTAGACTCAGGTGTCAGACTCAGGTGTAGGTCCCTGTTCTGTACTCACAGGGGTTGTGAACTTGGGCAAGTCCCTTTCATCTTTTAAGCCTCAATTTCTGTAAGATGGGACTTGCCATAGTACTTGTCTCATGGAAAGTTGTCAGGATTAAGTGAGATGATGTGTATAAAACACTTAGAAAACCACATGTGTGCGGTGAACTTTCATTATGACCATTTAGCACACCTGTGAATGAAGGGTCAGCGCCCCACATTACTGGGGGGAATGGATTCCATGTCCAGTGGATTATTGGCACAGAATTCAGAGCCTATTTAAATGAGCTTTATCTATAGTGTTAAATCAGAGAAGGCAATGGCACCCCACTCCAGTACTCTTGCCTGGAAAATCCCAAGGAAGGAGGAGCCTCGTGGGCTGCAGTCCATGGGGTCAATACGAGTCTGACACGACTGAGGGACTTCACTTTCACTTTTCACTTTCATGCATTGCAGAAGGAAATGGCAACCCACTCCAGTGTTCTTGCCTGGAGAATCCCAGGGATGGTGGAGCCTCATGGGCTGCCGTCTATGGGGTCGCACAGAGTCGGACACGACTGAAGCGACTTAGCAGCAGTTCAGTTCAGTTCACTTCAGTCGCTCAGTCGTGTCTGACTCTTTGTGACCCCATGAATCACGGCACGCCAGGCCTCCCTGTCCATCACCAACTCCAGGAGTTCACTCAGACTCACGACCATCGAGTCAGTGATGCCATCCAGCCATCTCATCCTCTGTCGTCCCCTTCTCCTCCTGCGCCCAATCCCTCCCAGCATCAGAGTCTTTCCCAATGAATCAACTCTGCATGAGGTGGCCAAAGTACTGGAGTTTCAGCTTTAGCATTACTTCCTCCAAAGAAATCCCAGGGCTGATCTTCAGAATGGCCTGGTTGGATCTCCTTGCAGTCCAAGGGACTCTCAAGAGTCTTCTCCAACACCACAGTTCAAAAGCATCAATTCTTTGGCGCTCAACCTTCTTCACAGTCCAACTCTCACATCCATACAT
>NW_011494604.1:139869-140509 GCF_000754665.1 Bison bison bison | reverse complement strand
TCCCATGAAGTGATGGGACCGGATGCCATGATCTTCGTTTTCTGAATATTGAGCTTTAAGCCAACTTTTTCACTCTCCACTTTCATCTTCATCAAGAGGCTTTTGAGTTCCTCTTCACTTTCTGCCATAAGGGTGGTGTCATCTGCATATCTGGGGTTATTGATATTTCTCCCGGCAATCTTGATTCCAGCTTGTGTTTCTTCCAGTCCAGCGTTTCTCATGATGTACTCTGCATAGAAGTTAAATAAGCATGGTGACAATATACAGCCTTGATGTACTCCTTTTCCTATTTGGAACCAGTCTGTTGTTCCATGTCCAGTTCTAACTGTTGCTTCCTGACCTGCATACAGGTTTCTCAAGAGGCAGATCAGGTAGTCTGGTGTTCTCATCTCTTTCAGAATTTTCCACTGTTTATTGTGATCCACACAGTCAAAGGCTTTGGCATAGTCAATAAAGCAGAAAGAGATGTTTTTCTGGAACTCTCTTGCTTTTTCCATGATCCAGTGGATGTTGGCAATTTGATCTCTGGTTCCTCTGCCTTTTCTAAAACCAGCTTGAACATCAGGAAGTTCACGGTTCACGTATTGCTGAAGTCTGGCTTGGAGAATTTTGAGCATTACTTTACTAGCGTGTGAGATGA
>NW_011494604.1:138546-139566 GCF_000754665.1 Bison bison bison | reverse complement strand
GTGCGGTAGTTTGAGCATTCTTTGGCATTGCCTTTCTTTGGGATTGGAACGAAAACTGACCTTTTCCAGTCCTGTGGCCACTGCTGAGTTTTCCAAATGTGCTGGCATATTGAGTGCAGCACTTTCACAGCATCATCTTTCATGATTTGAAATAACTCAACTGGAATTCCATCACCTCCACTAGCTTTATTTGTAGTGATGCTTTCTAAGGCCCACTTGACTTCACATTCCAGGATGTCTGGCTCTAGATGAGTGATCACACCATCGTGATTATCTGGGTGGTGAAGATCTTTTTTGTACAGTTCTTCTGTGTATTCTTGCCACCTCTTCTTAATATCTTCTGCTTCTGTTAGGTCCATACCATTTGTGTCCTTTATCGAGCCCATCTTTGCAGGAAATGTTCCCTTGGTATCTCTAATTTTCTTGAAGAGATCTCTAGTCTTTCCCATTCTGTTGTTTTCCTCTATTTCTTTGCATTGATCACTGAGGAAGGCTTTCTTATCTCTTCTTGCTATTCTTTGGAACTCTGCATTCAGATGCTTATATCTTTCCTTTTCTCCTTCGCTTTTTGCTTCTCTTCTTTTCTCAGCTATTTGTAAGGCCTCCCCAGACAGCCCTTTTGCTTTTTTTGCATTTCTTTTCCATGGGGATGGTCTTGATCCCTATCTCCTGTACAATGTCACAAACCTCATTCCATAGTTCATCAGGCACTCTGTCTATCAGATCTAATCCCTTAAATCTATTTCTCACTTCCACTGTATAATCATAAGGGATTTGATTTAGGTCATACCTGAATGGTCTAGTGATTTTCCCTACTTTCTTCAATTTAAGTCTGAATTTGGCAATAAGGAGTTCATGATCTGAGCCACAGTCAGCTCCTGGTCTTGTTTTTGCTGACTGTATAGAGCTTCTCCATCTTTGGCTGCAAAGAATATAATCAATCTGATTTCGGTGTTGACCATCTGGTGATGTCCATGTGTAGAGTCTTGTCTTGTGTTGTTGGAAGAGGGTGTTTGCCTG
>NW_011494604.1:127272-138446 GCF_000754665.1 Bison bison bison | reverse complement strand
AAGAGGGTGTTTGCTATGACCAGTGCATTTTCTTGGCAAAACTCCATTAGTCTTTGCCCTGCTTCATTCCGTATTCCAAGCAGCAGCATGGTGTTAAATAAATATTGACTGGTTAAAAGTGGGGGGAAAAAGTGGGAGAATACACCTAGCAGGCTACTCAGGGTACCCATAGCAACAATCTGAAGAAATCAGTGAATATTCGATGACTGTTTTAGAGATAGATCAACCTAGTTTAAAAACTGCTTCCAACTTTGTGTATAATACTTTGGCTGCAGTATGTAAGTCTGATCTGTTTATATTCAACCTCTGACCTTCCCAAGTCAGCCCTTGAGCATTCAGCCTTATGGAACATCTGTCCTTTTCCAGTTTTTAGGTGCATCCTCAGAGGTTCAGGGTGACTACTCTATCCAGAGCCCAGAAACTTAACTCTGATCTGACCCCAAAGTTTAAATTTTCCTTTACAGATTTTGAAGGACGAAAGTCCCCACAGGTGATAGTCTCTGATTTTCTGTCATTTTCTTTTTCTTTCTAAATGAATAACACTGTCCACTACCCCTACTCCCAACCACCTTTGGGTCAAATTCTGCCTCCTTATCCCCATGGGAAAGTGGTATTTCCCCTGGGTTTTAATTTCTATCTCCGGGATTGTTGTGACTTCTTGGAGTCCTTGTTTTCTGAAATTTTTATGCCTGTGTTTGCATCATTTGAGAATACCCTGTCAAATCAGTTCTAATGAATGCATCAGAATCATTATTCTGATATCCATGAAATAATCTTTGTCTCTAGTAAAATTGGGGGAGATTTATAATACACATTAACCTTGGAGGGGGTGTTTCCTCCAAAGCACTTTCACCATTTTTCCAAGTCTGGGGTAAGCTTGTTTCTGGGAAAGGCAGCAGGTTGGAAAATCATGAGTAGGAAAAAAACTATAGGGATTGACGTAGAAAGAGAAGGAAAGAGAAGTCAAAATTAGCTCCAGTGGTGCATGACCTTGCATGTTTGTTTCATTTCCTCAATAAATATTTCTTAACCAACAGATAAAAAAGAATTGCAACTATGACTGCCAAGTAAGCAGGATCAAATCTATAACTAAGGTCTTTAAGGATTTGAAGGTGTCCTCTGGTACTTTGTGTGGCTAAAGTAGCTTGGACATGGGGGCTACCCTGATGTCTCTGACTAGACCTTAAGCCCTTTCAGGACAGACACAGCACAGGTCTTGTTTGAGCTTCCACAGAGTCTGACATAGTGCTGGACCCACAGAAGGTCTTTAGAGAACATTTGCCTTTATTAAATGTGAACATAACCTTCATCTATCTTAATGGGGTAGAGACTTGGTGCTCACAAAACTCATTCTTTTCTTGAGTAACACTTATTCTGAAAATATTGGCATTTCATCCTTACTTGTTCCTCAAGTTCATCTCAACTGTCCCATCAAGATTCAGAAGTGTATGTTCACAGCTGGTGAGGAACCCAAGCTGTGGATTTTCCTACCCAGTTTGGAGAAGACATTAGAGCTTGGTGGTTGAGGGCACCAGCTTTGAGGCAAGACTTAAGTTTGAACCTACCTCTCTTTGTTACCTCTCTATGTTCCAGTTCCCTCTAGTCTTAGTTTCCTCATCTGATATGCAGCTAATAATCCTACCCCTTGTATCAGGATTAAATTTGATTTCGAGTAAGCAAAAGCCCCAACTATTAGTGACTTAAACAATAAAAAGTTAATTTCTTCCTTGGTGGCTCAGTGGTAAAGAACCTGCCTGCCAATGCAGGCAGAGACTCGGGTTTGGTCTCTGGGTTAGGAAGATCCCCTGGAAGAGGAAATGGAAACCCAATATTCTTGCCTAGAAAATCCCACTGACAGAGGATCTAACAGGCTACAGTCCATGGGGTCACAAAGAGAGGACATGACTGAGCACACACACATACAGGTGTAAATTTGGGGCTAGACAGACCAGAACTAGTGTGGTGGCTCTGTTCCATTAATTCCTCAGGAACCCAAGCTCCTTCCTGCTCACTAAGAATGTCATCTCTTTCCTTACGGTCCAAGATGGTAGCCATCACATTTGCTTTCCAGATAACAGAGTGGAGGAAGAAATGAAGAAGAAAAGAGCAAAGATGTTCCCAAACTGTTTTCAAGAAGGTTCCTGAGAGCCGTCATGTGACACTTCTGTTTATATTCTGTCCACCAGAACCAAGTCACATGTCCATGTCCATCTGTAAGAGAGGATGACAATTAGTGACTTTATTCTGGATAGCTATGTATTTATACATGAGCAAAAATTCTACGACCATGAGAGAAAGGGAGGATAGACATTGGGAGGTAACTGGTAACCTCTACCTCACCCATTTAGAGAGTTGTGGAAGGAAGGAAGTGGGGTGATGTATCCTAACTCCTTTCAGGGTACCTGGTAGAGCTCACTAAGTGGTCAGTTTTACCACCTTTATACTGTTCAGAGGAAGAAGAGAATCTCAAAGGAAGGAATAGAGGCCTTTCTCTAACTATGAGAGGCCCTTTTAGGATGTGGAAGTATAATGCTGGGGACCTGAAGCTACCAGAAATCAGAAACCCATGCCCTCTCCTTTAATTGCTGGCACCTTCCCCTCCTTCACTGCAGGAGCAGATCTGGTGATTAATGAAGTGATGTGGTGGGACCATGGAGTGTATTACTGCACCATTGAGGCCCCAGGGGACACGTCAGGAGACCCAGATAAGGAAGTGAAGCTCATCGTCCTGCGTAAGTGCTCTTGGAGATTTCTATTTGGCCACCCCCACTGGGACACTTTTACATAAAGGGAAAAAAAAAACAGAAACAAGCAAACCTAGGTTATTGTGGTCGGTAGCCAGCCTCTGAAGTACTTTACCAAAGCTGAATTTTTAATTCTGCGTGTATATTGCTCATCCTTAACTTATAGGTCAAGAGCTGTGTAGATCAGACCTTTAGCATGTTACAAGCTAAAGCATGCCCCTGAAGATTTAGTTCGACCCTTGCTTGGCTTCCCCCCTGCAGACTGGCTGACCGTGATCTTCATCGTCCTGGGAGCCCTCCTCCTGCTCCTGCTGATTGGAGTGTGCTGGTGCCAGTGTTGCCCCCAGTACTGCTGCTGCTACCTCCGCTGCCCCTGCTGTCCCAACCGCTGCTGCTGCCCCCAGGAAGGTGAGGGGGACAGATGAGCAGTGGGATGGGGCGGGACGGAAGCCTAGTGCCCCAGACATATCAATTTCACATGACCACGTCAAAACCTTGCATTCTCCCAGGTTCTTCTCTATGCCCTTCTCATCACAGGCTCAGAGGTCTTTGGGCTCAGTTCAGAAAATGATGCTTAGGGAAGCCATAGAGCCAGGCGGGAAGACTTACGCCTGTTCACCTTCTAGACTGCCTAAGGCCCCCTTCAGATGGGTCTGTCCACTGGTGTCCTTTCCTCAGCAGCCCTGATAGGCCTCTGCTTCAGTATTTTCCCCCAACTCTGACCTTGCTTGGACATGAGGTGGCTGGAGGGAGTGGTTTGCATGGAACAATGAGAGAGAAGGCCACTTCCTAGAGATGACTTGAAAAGAACAGATCAGAAGAGAGAGAGGTGTTGGAGCGGGGGTCCTCAAACTTAAGAATCTCCTGGAGGGCTTGTTAAAACTTGGTTGCCAGCTCTATCTTTGGAGTTTCTGATTTAATCGGTCTTGCGTGGGCCTGAGGATTTTTATTTCTCAGAAGTTCACACTGCTGGTCTAGGGGCCACACTTTGAGAGTCTCTGTTTTAGACAAAGGAAAGAGAAGGCAGAAGATCTTGTTCTAACAGTGATCTTTCTTTGGGCTTGAATTTGGCCTTTTATTAATAAAACAGAATTGTGACATGCCCTAAAACATTTGGTGAAGACAAAAGAAGAAAGTTTATTCCACAAAGATCTTTTCTTACTGAACGGATGGAGCAGAATCAGCAGCTTTAAAGGAAGGATTTTTTTGTGTTTTTAAAGTAGCATTTCCTTTTCCTGGTGGTATAAGTAAAGTTATTACCTTGTAGGAAATCTGAGAAATTCAGGAAAATGAAAAAACTGATCTGAGCACCCAGGTATAACCACTGTTATCATTTTGGTCCATTTGAAGGATATTAAAAGAAACCCAGAAATTGGCTTTTAAGATAGAAACAAAACCTAATCTATAATGTCAGGAAGCTCAATGGTCCGAGTCTGGTTTCAGGCCTGTGTTCTGAGGTTGCTGTCTTATAGGAAAAGAGAACTAACTTTTATTGGATGTCTGGTGTGTGGGGCCTTTGCATATATTTCCCTTTTGAATCCTCACAACCCTAGAAGGCAGGTATCATTGTTATTTAACAATAAGGAGACTGAAGGTCAGAGGAGTCACACAAGGTAAGTAGCAGAAACAATGCAGTGTTGCATTCGTTCTCGTCTGACTTACAGTATGTGAATTTCCCACAACAGAGGCTGCCACAGCCTGTCTGTGTAGATCGCTATGGGATTGGCTGAGATGCCAATAAGCTCCTTCAAGAGACAAGAAATAGCAGAGAACTCGGTATTGGGCCATGGAGCTCCTTGCCTTTCTATCCCTCCTCTGGGAAGGAGGTCATGTAGGAGTCACTGCTCCCGGTGCTGTAATATAAAGACTGAGATGAGAGAAACTCTCCCAGGATACTTTCTCGGAATCCCTAAGTCTGTGGGGCACTCAAAACAGGCAGGGGCTAGGGACACAGTCAGCACCAGCGATAAATGTGTCTACTGTCCGTAAGCTGATTAACAGGTTCTGGGAGAAAGTGGTTTCTCCCAAGTGGTTAGATTTCATTTAGAAGAACTGGTGAGATAAGGAAATGTGGGCCACAAAGAAAGATCCTTGAACTTGAGCAGATGAGGTCACTTTCAAAGTGAGTCACCTGGGGAGTCTGTCCTGAGAAATTTGGTGACAAGAGGATATTACACGGAGAGGGCAGGACTTGTCAAGTTAAGCTCTTGGATGGGGAAGAGGGTGGATGTGATCGTTGATTTTTTTTTTTTTTTAAATAAGGTAACCCTAAGCAAGGCTATGGTTTTTCCAGTGGTCATGTATAGATGTGAGGGACTGTGAAGAAAGCTGAGTGCTGAAGAATTGATGCTTTTGAACTGTGGTGTTGGAGAAGACTCTTGAGAGTCCCTTGGACTGCTAGGAGATCCAACCTGTCCATCCTAAAGGAGATCAGCCTGGGTGTTCATTGGAAGGACTGATGCTAAAGCTGAAACTCCAATACTTTGGCCACCTGATGCGAAGAGTTGACTCATTGGAAAAGACCCTGATGCTAGGAGGGATTGGGGGCAGGAGGAGAAGGGGACAACAGAGGATGAGATGGCTGGATGGCATCACCGACTCAATGGACATGAGTTTGAGTAAACTCTGGGAATTGGTGATGGACAGGGAGGCCTGGCGTGCTGTGATTCATAGGGTCACAAAGAGTTGGATACAACTGAGCAACTGAACTGAACTGAAGCATACTTGTAGATGGAGAACCAAGGCCAGTAGAAAGAAAGAGAAAGGAAGCATTGTGAAGTGAGGCAGCAACTGAGGAGGGATGGAGTCAGTGGGAGTGACATCAGGACTACCTTTCACTGTAAGAGAGGGAAGGAAAAGGAAGCCTGCCCTCTGGAGAGAGAGAGGAAGTTGTTAACGCAAGGAATATGATTAAAGTGTAAGGGAAGAAGCTGGGGGAGTGAGTTGACACCAGCCTGTCTCGATTTCAGCAGATCAAAATTCTAGACACACAAGGCAGCTTCAAGAACGATGTCAGTGATTCTTGAGCTTCTGTGACCACAGCCCACCCCCACAACCTGCCCCAGCTTTCCAGTGAGAGGACCAGGGAGAAGTAAAACAAAAATGACACCAAAGTTTAGTAACCCCACTTCAGCTGAGGGAAGTGGGGCCTAGACAGAGATTTCCACAATTATACACAGCTTGTTAGTGGTAAGCCTTGGACTAGTCCTAGGTCTCTTGATTCCATGTCCAGGACTGGTTCCTCTTCCTTAACAAAGACATGTTATCAGCTGAAAGTTCATACTGCGGGGAAGACATCAGAAGTGGGGAATGTTTAAACTGCTGCTCTGGAGGAGGGAAGCAGGGTTGCTGAATCAGTCAAGGAGATCTACGCATATTGGAAAAATGGCTATTTGAGGTTGGTTGTCTGACAATGGAATCATCATGCGCCCAGGAAGCATGGACTGGTAGTTCCCGAAAGCTGAAATAGCAAGGGTTCAAGGGGTGTGGGATTCTAGGGTGTTTCTGAGGATGTCCTTGAAAGGACTGCCAGTCAAATCAGTATACTGTGTATACTGCCAGTATATATAAAAAAAAAGAAAAAGGACGGTATGACCTATGGCTCAGGGAGGGCGAAGAACTCTCTGTAAGAGTGGAGAGGGGGTGGTAAGGAGTGGAAAGAGTTGGAGGTCCTCAGGGTGATTCAGGCACCATGGGTGATTCACACAGAAGATTCTGGCTGCGGGTCTCTGGTGGAAGGGAGGTGTTGAGCATTATTTCTGTCACAAAGGGTGATCTTAAAGCACATGCCCCGGGTTTTCCTCAGAAATGAAAATGAATATGCTTTTGATGCTTTAGTCTCCAAATGTGTACTTTTTGTCTTCTATGGGATCTAAGGTGAAAGTAGTGACTTATATTAACCATTTATTGTAACAACATGAGCCATGACCCATTGAATATTTGCCAGTATTAGGCATTTCATATGTATTACCTCATTTAACTGCAACAACTTTATGAAATAGGTATTATTATCCCTGGGGCTTCCCTGTTGGCTCAGATAGTAAAGAATCTGCCTGCAATGCAAGAGACCTGGGTTCGATCACTGGGTCAGGAAGATCCCCTGGAGGAGGAAATGGCAACCCACTCCAGTATTCTTGCCTGGAGATTTCCATAGACAGAGTTGCCTATCGGGCTACAGTCCATGGGGTCACAAATCAGTCAGACATGACTGAGTGGCTAACACTTTCACTTCACTACTTATTATCCCCAGCTCAAAAATGAGGAGGTTGAGCTAACATACTGTGGAGACTCAACTGAAATTACACAGCTAATACATGCTGGGATTCCAGTGGAAGTCCCAGTGACTCTTAAAGCCTGTGTTTATGGAAACCTATCCCTGAGGACCATAATTCTCAGAATGTTGTTGAGAGTTGAGAATCCACAATAGTCAACTCCAACTCCTGCCTTAAAGCTTGTTGAAAACATGGATTTTCTCACCTTGTGTTTGACTGAAGGCCAGTCTGGGAGTGGGATCCAGGAGTCTGTATATTTAACTATCTCATTAAAGGTGATCAAGACAGATTTTACACCACTGAGGTTCAGAGATAACTTATTAGGAGTCATTTAAGGCTTTGTTTGGCACCCCACTCTAGTACTCCTGCCTGGAAAATCCCATGGACGGAGGAGCCTGGTAGGCTGCAGTCCATGGGGTCGGGTCGCTGAGGGTCAGTCACGACTTGAGCAACTTCACTTTCACTTTTCACTTTCATGCATTGAAGAAGGAAATGGCAACCCACTCCAGTGTTCTTGCCTGGAGAATCCCAGGGACAGGGGAGCCTGGTGGGCTGCCATCTATGGGGTCACACAGAGTCGGACACGACTGAAGTGACTTAGCAGCAGCAAGGCTTTGTTAATTTCTCCATGTTTCTTATTTTGTTGCCTGATTCCCCATTAGGTGAGCAACAGAAAGCCTGATAGTCTAGACTTCCCCATCGAGCTATTTTTTTAGGGACAGGCACGCAAGGTAGAAGCTCAGAGACTATATTTTTTCACTCCAGTGCATTAGGGAAGGAAAGGACCCTAGAAAGAGATGGTGGCAGTTAAGAAGGAAGCAGGTGAGTTAATCTTGGGAATGTGTGAAAATCTGACAGGAAGCCTGATGGAAGATCCAGAAAAGTCTCTAGGAAGTCATCTCTGCAAAGGGTCCCATTAATTAAGAAGTCATTTGGAGAGCAAGAAGAGAAGCCCAACTCTCCTTTTCCTTCCTATTGAATTGGAGGAGCTGAAAAAGGAAGTGGCCCAAAGATGCAACAGTACCATTGGGAGGAGATCAAGATTCAGTTAAGAGGGGTAGGGGGCAGCGAACGTTGTTCCCAATGGGATCAGATGTCCTGAGGCCCTGGAAGCAGAGATTAGTCTGGAGTGAGTTTTGAAAGGTGTGGTGCTGAGGAGAGAAAAATAATGTGAGAAGGTACTGCTGGGAAAGGGTTTTTTTTTTTGTTTTTTGTTTTTTTTTTTGCTTTATCACATAAAGGAGTCTGGGGACTCTGCAGTTTGGCAGAAAGAGTAGAGGCTTGACAGACAGACACAGGGTCACACACTGCCTCTACTGGTCGGTCACCAGCTGTGGGACATTGGGCTGGGAAGGTAACCTCTCTAACTTTCTCATCTGACGCTCACATTTAAGAGATTTCTCTGAGGATTAGTTAACTCATGTAAAGTGACTGGCCCGTATTAAGGAGGGCATTGTATGTGCTGAAGGTGGCATGTTATATGGAATTGGGGGAGGCACATGTTAGCAAGAGAGAGAGGAAAGTGCTGAGTAGGTGAACTTGTCTTCAGAGGGTCTGGTGTGCTGTCCTTAGGCATGAAGGTGTGGCAGGTGGGTGAGCTGCTCTAAGCCTGCATCTGGCTTCATCCAGGCTGGGCTGTGACTCACCATCAGGGCTGGAGCTCCACACAGGTCTGCGGGCTTGGCTATAACCATTTCTTGTGTGTTGGAAGTTGGTTTTATACTGGAGCCATTGGATAGCCTTCCAGATAACCCTTAGCTGCTGGCCTCAGCAAATCCCCCACCCTATGCTGGGTCCAGAATGCCTGTCTTTTTCCTCCTCCTACTATGGTAAGAGGAAGCTCTGGCAGAGCTCTGTGGCTTTAGGGGCATTCAGAGGGTTGGGGAACCCAGGAAGAGGTGAGAGTACCATGCTGGGGGCCTAAAGAGGGCACTTCCTGCACTTAAGCACACAAGTGGATAGACATTGGACTGTTCTACATGCATGTATACACAGGGACCTTGGGAGACATGTGCACTCGGTCACAAAATAGAATCACGTGAGCAAAACAACTAAATGCATTTGTTTTTAATTTGTATGTGCTGTGGGTTGTGTGCTTCAGATCAGCTGCAGAAGGGACTGGAGAAACATTTCTATGGACTCTTGGGCTGCTTTTTTTTTTTATACTATTTTCTTTGCCCTGAAAGGAAATGGTATTTCCCTTCTCTCTTCTCTGCCTCTAACCCACCCATTAGAGATTCCCCTTACTTAGGGAAAACCCCAATATTTAATAAAGTGAGGAGAAGTGTAGAAAGGATCTACTTCAGGTTTTTGCATTCTCTGCCTTATTCCCCGTGGTTTTCTCCCACCCAGGGCTGGCATTACCAGCTGGAAACATTCATCAGTCCCTTTCCCTTTACCAGTAATTCTGCACATTGACCTCAGCATCTGTGTCCTTTTCTTCCACTCTGAGCAGGTGATCCTCCCAAGAAGCCCCTGACTCACTGCCTCCTGTAAGCCCTTTGCATCTGTGCCTTCTATATTTGGCCTATAGCTGAGATTTCACTGCCTGCTAAGATCTACATTTCTACCTATACATTTTAGGTGACCTTGGAAATTGGCAGGACGATGAAATGATTTCAAGACTAGGAAGTCAAGTTTCAGGAGGATATTTCCTAGGGTGCAGGAACTGCAGTCTTGCCAGGGAATTTATTCCCAGCGTTTTGACAGAGGAACAGTGGATTCACTACTTCCCTTAACTCTTCCACCCGTGTAAGAGAGGACACAGTAAACTTCAAGGAGAGAAAGTGGCCTCTTGGCAAGGCTGCCGGGTGGAGAGAAGTGAAGTGGGGCGTGTGGGCCTTGCACTGGCTCAGGGTCTGCGTTTCTCCCTTTTCCCCTGCAGCCCTGGCCCGCCACCGCTACATGAAGCAGGCTCAGGCCCTAGGCTCTCAGATGATGGAAAAACCCCTGTACTGGGGGGCGGACAGGAGCTCCCAGTTTTCATCTTATCCAATGAACCCACTGCTGCAGCGAGGTAAACCCTGCCAGAGATTTGGGGTGGGAGAGGGTAAAGGGCAAGGGTAGGAGCGTGGGCTGCATCGGGGCCTTCATGACCAAATAGTGGGCATCTTTGTGATGGAAGATGGGAAGGCGTAGATTCACGCTAAATAAGGTGGCACTTGGGGGCCCTGATTCTGAGGAGTGTGTTTTGGACGAGCAGTTCTGCATGTTCTTATTCTTATTTTCATTCAGATTTGTCCCTGCGATCCAGCCTCCCCGAGGTGCCAGTGACCCAGGCAACCGCTCACCCTCCCATCCCCAATGGTGTCCTAGAGTATTTGGAGAAGGAGCTGCGGAACCTCAACCCAGCCCAGCCTCTGCCACCTGACCTCCAGGCCATATCTGGCCACCCCTGCAGCATCCTGTCCTCCCTGGGCTCTGAGGTTGTGGAACGCAGAATCATCCACCTGCCTCCCCTGGTCAGAGACCTGCCGGCTTCCCGGAGGACCAGCAGCTCCTCCCGCCAGCAGTGGCTCCCCACACCGCCATCTCCCTCCAGACCCTGGGATCTGAGGGAGGGGAGAAGGCAGCACCGCTGCTCTGATTTCCACCAGGAGCTCCGGGATCCTGAGGCTCAGTGCTGGGAGTTGGAGCAAAGGGAGCTGGACCGATTGCGACGTGGGAGGCACCGCGGCTCCAGGCATCGCTGGTCACCCAGGCCCTGGTCGGACAGGGACAGCCTCAGCGTCGGCGACGGCCCCTCATCCAGTGAGGCCCACTGGCGGCCCCACCGCCCCCCTCTCCGGAGCCGCTACCCAGAGAGAGATCCCCGCAGGCCCAGCCTCAAGGAAAGCGCTCAGGGGCACCAGAGGCGCAGGCCCCGCAGCTACTCCCCTCCCCTGCCCTCTGGCCTCAGTTCCTGGAGCTCCGAGGAGGAGAAGGAGAGGCAGCCCCAGAGTTGGGAGACCCGCCGCCATCGTCGCTCGTGCTCCCCAAACTGGCCTGAGGAGAAGCCACCCAGCTACCGCTCGCTGGATGTCAGCTCAGGCAAGAACGGCAAGAAAAAAGGGAGTGTGAAGAGGCGCTTGGTGAGCCTGGGGCTTCCTGCTGAGGGTCGGGAATGGGCAGTAAGGACTCTTCATCCAGGCTGACACAGGCCACCTCATATGCCTCCATG
>NW_011494604.1:109798-127172 GCF_000754665.1 Bison bison bison | reverse complement strand
TATGCCTCCATGGAGGGCCCCTGGTCCCTGTTTTGCACCGCTTGCCCTCTGGGCTCCGTGAGACACCTCTTATAGAGTTGGAAGGAACTGTGAGTGCTCAGGGCAAGCTTGATGCTTCAGGAGGGGCTCCTCGCCCCCAGCCTGGCTCCACCCCTCATCACAGTTCTCCAAGGCCAGTCGGGCAGGGTCCCCCCATTTCACAGGTGAGGAAACCAGGCTCAAAATAATGAAGTACCTTGTGAGTAGTGGAGCTAGGACTCCAGGGCAGGCCTTTAGGCTTAATCTTTACTTCTTGTCATAGCTGCCTTGCTTTACTTAGCAACAGCCTCCATTCCCCAAATTAGAACAGTGGGACTGACAGTGTGCAAGGGCCTGCTGTATTTGAGGATGCAGCCCTTTGAAACTCCTCTGGAAAGTATCATTACAATGATTTAGAAACAGACCCAAAACAAAACAAAACAACCTGATATCCCAAATATGGGTCAAAACTTTAGGATTCTGTGAACAGGCAAGGTGCCAATGTCAGAGCCTGAAAGGGACACAAAAGGAAGTAGGCTTTTTAATGCCTCTGAGCATAGACCCTTTTCCACTGTAAGATGTGACTTTAAAAAGTCATTTTATAATTAATATACCTCAATGATAATATTCCTTCTATGTTGTCTCTTTGCAAATTATGCTGGTTGTTGCTCAAAAATATTCATGAATTGCCTTCAGAACCAACTTACAAGCTACCCACAAAAATCTATTTCTTTATTCATTCAAAAATCCTTTTTCTGTTTTGTTTCTGCTGAGATAAAGGAATGCGGAGCAGGTTGTGAGGGAGGTTCTCAGAGTAGAGGGATATTAGAGGAACAAGAATTTTAATCTCTCATGCACATTGACTGATACAACTCTCATTTGGAAATGCAGGTTCTGCTGTGCCTTGTTTTAAAATCAATCATCTGCGTAGTGTGTGCAAAGACAGGGACCTTGTGAGTGCCTCAGTGCTGGTCTTTCTAGGGAAGAACCTTGGTGAAAGAGTGATTTGTGAGGAAGATAGTGAAGGCCCACAGGCATTTCTGAAATAATCGATGGCAATTATATTCTCACAGATGTCCCATGAGAGAGGCAGAGAGTAATAATGAAACTAAGTGGCACTGAAAGTGAAAGGAAAGTGAAGTCGCTCAGTCGTGTCCGACTCTTTGTGACCCCATGGACTGTAGCCTACCAGGCTCCTCTGTCCATGGGATTTTCCAGGCAATAGTACTGGAGTAGATTGCCATTTCCTTCTCCAGAGGATCTTCCCGACCCAGGGATGGAACCCAGGACTCCCGCATTGTAGACAGACGCTTTACCGTCTGAGCCACCAGGGAAGCCAATGACTATGGACATTTACACAGTGTTTCATTTAATCCTTTCAACACCCTGTTCGTTTACAGTAGATACAACTCTTCCATGTTACCAGTAAGAAAATTACATCCTGAAAGAAAATACAAAATCAAAGTCAGTCACTGTTACTTTGGTCATGTGGTTACTAGATGGTCTCTTATCTTCACTGTAACAGAGAAAAAATGAAAAGCCAGCTTCAAACCCAAATCCTATTTTCTTCTAAGTTAAAGAAGAAATTTAAATTTTCCTTTATTTTCTTCTAAATTATATAGTTTCTTGTAAGTGAAAGAGGGGGAAACTGGGGTATCAGTTATGTTCTGGATATTGGAATAAGCCATTTCTAAGTCTATTTCACTTAATCCTTGCAACTGCCCTGTGAGGCTTAGTAAGATTAAGTAACATGCTCAAGGTCACACAGCCAAGAGGGAGTGAAACCAAAATTTGAACAAAGCCCTTTAACTCTCAAGCCTGTGCTCTTTTCAATTCATGCTGCCTAATTAGAAGAAAATCTGTGGGGCAATGTTTTCTTGTGACATTTATTTCTTCCTTATTTTCTGAAAGTATTATAGCTTCCTTTATAGTACACCTTCCTTTATAGTACGCCTTTCATCAGGGTGTACACAAAATAATTCTATCACAAGCAAACCAAATTTTCAATTGTAAAGTTGCTTGTGAGAGGAAAAGTCACTCAAGATAATTCTAAAGGCCTTCATTATTTTGGATTTCTCTGAGCTTATCTCCAAAAGAGTTCTCATTTCAATTTATCACATTCAACTGTCCACTCATATTCTGAATGACCAGAGGCCCAGGACCAAAGCTTGATTGATTGATTGATTGATTTTTAAATTTTATTTTATTTTTAAACTTTACAAAATTGTATTAGTTTTGCCAAATATCAAAATGAATCCGCCACAGGTATACATGTGTTCCCCATCCTGAACCCTCCACCCTCCTCCCTCCGCATACCATCCCTCTGGGTCGTCCCAGTGCACTAGCCCCAAAGCTTGATTTAGAAGGGTGATTGGTTTGGAGGGCACCGTGTTTTGTTTGTAACTTGAATTTTGAATGCCTTTGTAGTTGTTATTATTTAGTAAGTTGTATCCGACTCTTTTGTGACCCCATGGACTATAGCCCACCAGGCTCTTTTATCCATGGGATTTCCCAGGCAAGAATACTGGAATGGGTTGCCATTTCTTTCTCCAGGGGATCTTCCTCAACCAGGGACTGAATCTGTGTCCCCTACATTAGCAGGTGGGTTCTTTACTTCTAAGCTACCAGGGAAAGCCCCTTGAATGCCTTTAATGGAGCCAAAATTTCATTCTTTGCTTCTCTCCTTAATGGGGCTGGAGGCTTTCAAAACACCTTCTAACCTTTAAAGTCTTTGGAGCTTGCAGCTAATTTTAGAAGTTATAATATATTTGGGCCACTAGATGGTGATCTTTAATTATATATAACTTGAAGTTTCTCTACTCAGGTTGATAAAATGTATCACTATTTTCTTAAGATTTTTTAAAAAAGATCTATTTATGGCCATGCTGGCTCTCGGTTCTTGTGCCAGGCTTTCTCTAGTTGCAGTGAGCAGGTGCTACTCTCTTCTGTGGTGCATGGGCTTCTCATGGCTTTGTTTGTTGTGGAGCACTGGCTCTAGAGTACATGGGCTCAGTAGTTGCAGCTTGTGGGCTCTAGAACACAGGCTCAGTAATAGTGGCTTACTTGCCCTGTGGCATGTGGGATCTTCCCAGACCAGGGATTGAACCCACATCCCCTGCATTGGCAGGTGGCTTCTCAACCACTGGACCACCTGGAAAGCCCTCAGGCTTTCAGCAGGTACAGCTTTACCATAACTTTTTGCAAAATACTTATTAAGAATATTAAATATTCAGATGCTCTAGTGGCTGATTTTCCTGATGCCTGATCCCCAGGCTGGGGAGCCTGACATGGGGCTCAGAACACTCACTCCTGTGGAAGAACTTCTGCAATGTAACTATTCTCCAGTTTGTGGGTCACTCACCCAGTGGGGTATGGGATTTGATTATATTGCAGGTCTGCCCCTCCTACCTGTCTCACTGTAGTTCTTTATGTGTTTGGTTCCAGTTTTTTTTCTTATCGATGATTTTTCTGGAAATAGTTGTAATTTTGGTGTGCTGATGACAGGAGGTGAGCTCTGGGCCTTTCTACTCTGCCAGTTTGGCTACTCTCTCCCATCCCACATCATTTTGATTAGAAACCATGTCCCCTAAAACTTTCTTAATAAAATGGAAACATACAAAATTTTTGAAGCAACATGAATGTAGTACATACATGTACATTTTGAACAGTATGTTTTGAGACAGATACCTTGCCATTCCAACAAGAAAGGTCACATTCATTGATGACAGCTGTAGATATTCAAAACTAGAATAAAAATAATCTCCAGTACATAGAGAAATATGAGAAATGAAAACCATACTCTCTGAAGCCCTTGTAGCACAAGATGAAAAAACCAAAAGATCAAGTGGAATAACTTCTGAAGAAAAGTCACTGAGTTTGGTCAGCAAGAGGTAATTAGTGATCTGAAAAAATAACTTCAGAGAAATTCCATGGTATGAAACTGAACTTTTTAGACAAGGTTGAGAACAAACGGCTCAGGAGAATATAAATAGAGAAAAGAGAACTGGGCCATGTCTTCATGAACGAATGATAGAGGTGCTGATGAATGAACAGAGTATCTTTTTTTCAAGAGATTTAAAGATGTCAAAAATCAGTAAGAGGCAGAGTGAATGAGAAGTTTTCAGAAGTTAAAGATGGTTGAGGGAGGCTCAGAAAGGTAGGAAAAGCAAGAAACCAAAGCCAGGGGGAGAAACTGGCTTCACCAAGAGGCAAGAAGTAATGTTTTAGATTCAGAGCTGCTGTCCCAGCAGCCACCACTCACTGAGGATTTGCACCTGAACCAAGCCCTTGTGTATTGTGTACATAGACGATAGAGCACAGCTGACTGGATTTTTGTGTTCTTATATTCCCCAGGAGAGAGAGAGCTCCCATAGTGGAAGGAGTGTGGTCATTTAGTCACCGGGCACAACACTGCTTCTGTGGCGACTTCTCAGCTCCTGTGTGTCACCAGCAGCATCTAGATTTCCACGTGGCTTGAGATGGACACCGCAAGTTTGTATCTAACATCTTTGGCTTAGATTCTGAGAATCAGATGGTATAATTTTATAAACAAAGTTTGAGGAGTCAATGACTGTTGTTTTAACCTTGGTACACACTCTGCATATTCAGGTAGTCAGACTTGTAATGAATCCTAATTGGGATGCAATCCCTCAGGAACTTAGTAACCTGAGTCTTCAACTGGGTCACACTGCTCAGAACTGTGGCCATTCTCAAGGTGAGAACTCGGGAGTCTTTAAGAGGAAATCAAACATGTCTCAGAGCAAGAAATCTATGGAGCACTATAGGGAAATTTCCATGGAACCTTGTCTCCCTCGATAGCATATCTAGAGGATCCCTTCATGTTATGAGTCCACTTTACTGCCCCCAAGACTGGTCCTGAGTGCCTTTGAGGGTTCACACAGAGATGGCACAGGGAATGTTCCACAATGTGCCCTCTCACAGGCTATTTATTGCGAGTGTACAAAGTCACAGAGAAGCACTTTTGCACCAGTTTTATTCCTTTCCTTTGTTTTCTTCTTGCTTTTTTCTTTTTTTGCCTATATCTGTATATTTTTTTATATAGTATGTATCCATTAAAATCACTTTAAATGCTTTTGGGGAATAGCATAGTACATAAATAAATAAGAAGTGAAAGGTACTGGCTTGAGGATTCTGTCCTAGATTTTGATGCACTTGAAATTAACCCTCCCCGACTAAGGCTCAGAGAAGAGCCAGACCAACCCGATAGCTGTGGAGCCACCTTTCTCTTGGCACCATTTAGCCTTGTGGGGTGGGGATTTCTCAAGTAAAGGCATCCAGACAGGTTTTGCCACTCGGTGCCCCAGGAGGAAGGCTCTGTGCCTCTCTGTAACAGGCCCTACATCTCTCTCATTTTCCTTAGCCCCCTCTGGTGTCTTCATGAGTCCATTTGTGCTTCAGGTAGAGACTGTCCTCCAGCAGACCATAAGGAGATGTCCTAAGATGAAGTGTGTGTGAATGTATGTGTATTCCTCAACAGTATCTTTATGTGAATGGCCTTAAGCTCATTTTTGATCCTTTTGTACTGACATCTATTTTTTCTCCATCCATTTTTCTCATTAATTACATGTTGGAGAAAACTGGTTAAATGCCTGCACTGGGCAAATGTTTCTTTGAGATTATTTTAATATCCATAATGTAACTGAGTCTAAATTGGAAAAATAGAAAAAAATTAAAATTTTAATAGATAATTCAGTAACTGAGAGACTTCTGGTCTGGACAAGCTGATATAGACCTCTTTTCCTCTGTTCCTCCTCACTAAACACAACTTTATAAATCCTAGAAATGTTACAAGAGACAAACAAAGAAGAAATCTGAAGAGTGCTAAGAAGAAAGTGAGCTGGTTTGGGAACCCAGGACCAGATGACAACACAGAGGCAGGGCATCTTGTGTCCCCCAACCAGCAGAAGGCAGCCACCCAGACCTGGTCTTTTCTGACTTCCCATCTGGCAACAGAAGGTAGTCTCGTAGCTTGTTCTTTCCCCTGGATCTAGTGGAAGCCCCTCTTACAACTTCAGAGAAGGGGGACCTACTGGGAGTCCTGTCAAAAATAAATGACCAGGGGAAGCATTCTCCTTCCCTGCAGAATCAGAGATTCCTCTTTTCTATGGAGAAATGCTGATGTGGATGGGAGGACCCAGTAAGCAGGTGGCCCAACTGGAGAAAGCTCAATTGACCTCAAGGGCTGGAGACTTTCCTCCTCTGCCCAGAGATACGAGGGCTCTCTGGTGGAACCAGGAAAAAGAACCTGTCACAGCTAGTAGCCTTATAGCTAGCAGCTGGGTCCAAGAAATCACTTTATTCTCCTCCCTCCCCAGAGAACTGGGTAGCTGGAGGTGGGGGGAGGGTTACTAACTGAAGACTTTCCCCACCCACCTCCCTCACCCAGAGGTATCTTGGCAATCCAGCCGGAGGAAATTTCAACCCTCAGCCAGTCACAAAGTCTCTGAAAATTAAACAATTACTGGAATCAGCCCACAAAAGTAGGCTAAGACTCATATGTTAAACCTAAATAGAGTAACTTCCTGTAAAATATTTAAATAGAACTTAGATTTTCATAACATAATGGACAAAATGTCCAGGATATAAATCAAGAAACAAGAAAAATCACAACTTGAATGAATGTCAACACCAAGATGAATCAGATGTTGTAATTAGTCTGATAAGAATTTAAAGGCAGGCATTATAGAAATGCTACAATAATCAACTACAAATTCACTAAATACAAGTACAAAAAATCACAGAAAATAAATAGAAGTTATGCAAAAAAAAAAAAGGAAATTATAGAACTGAAAAATAGAAATTAAAGACTTACTAGATGGGCTCCCAGTAGAGTGGAGATGATGAATCAGTGAACATGAGTACAGAACAACAGAATTCACCCAATATGAATAATAGAAAAGAGAATGGGAAAAGTGACCAGAGCCTCAGGGACCTGTGGACTAATAACAAAATATCCAACATTCATATCACTGGAGTCCAATAAAGTAGAGGGGAAAGAGGGAAGAATGAATAAATATTTGAAGAAACAATGACTGAAAACTTGCCAAATTTGATGAAAAACATCAACATAGAGATTTAAGAAACTCTAAACAGGATAAATCCCAAGAATCCATGTCAATACACATCATAATTAAACTTTTGAAAACTAAAGACAAAAATTCTTGAAAGCAGCCAGAGAAAAACAATGAAATCCCTGTAGGGAAACACCATATGAATGGATTTCTCATGTGAGATCATGAAAAAGGAAATGTCAAATTTTATTTTTTAAGTCCTGAATGAAAACAACTATTGATTCATAATTTTGTATCTGGCAAAACCAGTTTTTAGAAGTGAAAGGAAAATAAAAACATTCACAGATGAATGACGACTAGAAGATTTTGTGACTAGCAGATAAATCCTGGAAAGACTGGATAGAAGTTCTTCAAATAGAAAGAAAAGGACAAAAGGAAACTTAAGCATCAGAAAGCAAAAGAAAAAATAGGTTAGAAATATGAGTCCATACAATAGACATTCTTTTGAGTATTAGTATTATAATTTGTTTCCATCATAAAATATGATTTATAAAACCCCAAAGAGGGGAAAAAAATCTCACAAAAGAAATGGGAGTTATACAGTGAGTTAACAATAATAGGTAAAGGTGAGGAAGGTAAAGAAGCCTAACTGGAAGTGATGTTTCTATACTTCATTTTAAGTAGTAAACAGTGTGATACAAAGTACAGAATTAGAAGTAGTATCCAGAGCAACCATGTGAAAACTACAGAGATGAACTTAGAAGTGCTATAAATAAATCCAGATGAAATCCGAAAACATGTTCAAGTAACCTGCAGAAAGGTAAGAAAGAAAATAAACAACAACGACGTCCAAAAGAAACAAGTAGGAAACAATAAAATAGCATCCTAAAGTGCTAATAACATATCAATATTTGCCTTTGTTGTAAACTGTCTAAATATGCCTATCAAAAGACAGATTAACAGAGCAGATTAAAATATTTTTTAAAAAAACTAAATCCAACTATATGTTCCATATAAGAAATTCACTTTGTATTCAACCACAGGTAGCCTAAAGTAGGATGGAAGAGATACACCATGTACACATTGATAATAAAAATTAGAAGGAGTGACAGTATTAAAATCTCCTAAAGTAGACTTCATAGCAAAGAAAATTATCAGAGACAAAAGAAATATTATATAATAGTTAAGGGATCACTCTGTCAGGAAGACACAATATACTAATGTGTATAAACTAAAGCATAGAGCTTCAGATACATGAGGCAAAACTGTTAAAGCTGAAAGGAGAAAGAGAAGACTCTACAGTTATTGTTGGGAACCTTAACACTGCTCCCATTCAGTAACTGGTAGAAGTATTAGGCAAAAACATCTGAGCAACACAATCATCAAGATCTAATTAACAAAACAGACCATCCAACAACAGTAGAATATAGTTTTCTCAATTTCTGTCGAACATTCACCAAGTAGAAAAGAAAAAAAGAAACCATAAAATATACCATAAAACAGACCTTGACAAATTAAAAAATTGAAATCATAAAGCTTATATGTCCTGACTACAGTGGAATCAAACTGGAAATCTGTTAACAAAGACAACAGGAAACTCTCAAAATACTTGGAAACGAAGCAACACACTTCTAAATAATTATGGGTAAACAATAAGCCTCAATGAAAATTAAAAAGTATATAGAACTAAATAAAAATTAGAACACAAAGTATGTAGGAGGCAGCTAAAGCAGTATTGAGAGGGAAATTTATAGCACCAAATGCTTACATTTAAAATGAGGAAAGGTGTAATATAATTTAAATTATTTCCTCCAGAAACTAGAAAGCACAATAAACCCAAAGCAAGCAGAAGGAATGAAATAATAAAGAGCAGAAAATAAAATTGGAAATAGGAAAACATTACTGAAAAAAAAAAAGCCCAAGAAAACAAAAAGTTGGTTCTTCAAAAAAAAAATAATAATAAATTTGATAAACCTCTAGCAAGACTGACAAAAATAGAACACATATCACCTGTATCAGGAATGAAATAGGATATATCATTCCTGATAGTGCAGCTGTTAAAAGAAAATAAAGGAATACTACATACAACTATATGTTCATAAATATGACATTGTAGAAAAAAACAGAACAATTCCTTACGCACCACAGACTGCTGCAATTCAAGACGATGCAATAGAAAACCTGGATAGCCCCATGACCATTAAGGAAATTGAATTTTTAATTAAAAAGCTTTCCAAAATGAAACTCAAGGCCCAGATGGTTTCACTGGACAATTCTATCAGACTTTTAAAGGGTAATTAAAACTAACTTTATACCTCTTCCAGAAAATAGAAGAGGGGGAAACATTTTCCACCTCACTCAGGAAGACAGCAGAGCCAGACAAAGATATGGCCAGAAAAAAAGAAAACTGAAAACATTCTCCTGAACTTAGGTGCAAAAATCCTTAACAGAATATTACCAAGTATTTTAATACACAAAAATAAGTATATACCATGAACAACTAGGATTTATTCTAGGTATGCAAGACTAATTACCAGAATAGTCAAAACAATCTTGAAAAGTACAATTGGAAGACTTATATCTTCTCATTTTAAAATGTACTACAAAGCTATCATAATTGAGATAGTGTGATACTGACATATAAGGACAGACATATTGGTCAATGGCAAATAACTAAGAGCCCAGAAACAAATCCTTACATTTATGGTAAATTGATTTTTTGCCAAAGCTATTTAGGCAACTCAGTAGAGAAAAAATAGAAAAAATACAAACTGCTGCTGGGTCATTTGCATAGCCACAAGCAAAAAGGTGGAAGCATTGCATACACAAGCAGTTAACTCAAAATGGACAGCAGACCTAACTGTAAGGGTTAAAACTACAACATTTAGAAAAAACTAGTCAGAATCCTTTGCGTCCTTGGATTAGTTAAAGAGTTCTTAGATATGACATCAGTAGTATAACCCTTAAATGAAAAATTTATAAATTAGACTTCATCAAAATTTAAAACTTTTGCACTTCAAAAGACACCATTAAGGAAATGGAAATACAAGTTACAACTTAGAGAATATGATGACAAATCATATTTTTTTTTTTTTGCAATTCGTCTCTTTTTATTATTATTATTTTTTAATTAAATTTATTTATTTTAATTAGAGGCTAATTACTTTACAATATTGTATTGGTTTTGCCATACATCAGCATGAATCCACCACGGGTGTACACGTGTTCCCAATCCTGAACCCCCCTCCCACCTCCCTCCCCATACCATCCCTCTGGGTCATCCCAGTGCACCAGCCCCAAGCTTCCTGTATCCTGCATCGAACCTGGACTGGCGATTCGTTTCATATATGATATTATACATGTTTCAATGCCATTCTCCCAAATCATCCCCCCACCCTCTCCCACAGAGTCCAAAAGACTGTTCTATACGTCTGTGTCTCTTTTGCTGTCTCCCATACAGGGTTATCGTTACCATCTTTCTAAATTCCATATATATGCGTTAGTATATTGTATTGGTGTTTTTCCTTCTGGCTTACTTCACTCTGTATAATAGGCTCCAGTTTCATCCACCTCATTAGAACTGATTCAAATGTATTCTTTTTAATGGCTGAGTAATATTCCATTGTGTATATGTACTACAGCTTTCTTATCCATTCATCTGACAAATCATATTTCTAACAAAATATTTAGAAAGAATAAAGAAACAAAGAATAAATCTCAAAACTCAAGAAGATAAACAACTTAATTTTTAAAAATAGGTAAGATTTGAATAGAGATTTTACCAGAGAAAATAAAGATGGCTAATAAGCACATGAAAAGATGCTGCTTATTAGTAAAATAGAAATTAAAATGACAATGTAACACTACTTCACAACCACTAGAATGATGATAATAAAAGACAATAATAAGTGAAGGCCCAGACATGGAGAAGTGGAAATTGCTGATTGAAATGTAAAATGATGTAGCCATTTTAAAATGCCTTTTGGCAATCAAAAAAAACATATCAAACATAAATTTACCATGTGACCCAGCAGTTTCATTCCCTGGCATATATCCAAGATGAACACTCTATTTATGTGAAGACTTATACTTGAATGGTCATGGGGGTCTTATTTTTAATAACTAAAAATGCAGTTAAAAAAAAACACAAAACCTAAATTTCCCTCAACTGGTGAATGGATGAACAAAATATAGTATATCCACACAATGGAATTCTATTCTGTAGTTTAAAAAAAAAAATAACTGATAGGTGCTACAACATGGATAAACTTCAAAAACGTGCTCAGTAGAGGAAGCCAGATGCAAAAGACCACATATCATATGATCCAGAACAGGTAACTCTACAGAGACAGAAAGTAGCTTAATGGTTGCCTGAGCCAGGGGTGGAACAGGAATTAACTGCAAGTGGACAAGAGGTTCCTTTTGGGGGTGATGGAAGTATTCTAAAATTGGATTATGGTGATGATTGTACTAATCATTCAATTGTACACTTATAAGGAATGAATTCAATGATAAATCTACTATGCCTCAATAAAATTCTTTAGTAAATGAATATTATTCCAAAATGTTTTTTATGCATATATAGAGTGATAAAAATTCTTTTAAAATGTGTTCAGGTTTCCGAGGTGGCTCAGTGGTAAAGAATCTGCCTGCCAGTGCATGAGACGCAGGAGTTGCAGGTTGGATCCCTGGGTTGGGAAGACCCCCTGGAGGAGGAAATGGTAACCGACACCAGTATTCTTGCTTGGAGAATCCCAAGTTCAGAGGAGCCTGGAGGGTTGCAGTCCATACGATCACAAAGAGTCGGGCATAACTGAGCACGTACGCAACAGCAACCCATATTAAGAGGGATTCTGGCCCACTGTTGCATATCAAGCAAAGAATATTTTTCAGAATTGGAAAAACAGTTGTGAAAAGTCTGGACTATGCCCTGTGAAGAGTCATGAAAAAAGCTGAGAATCTTTAGCTTGATGAATGCTTACTTGAGGCAACATGAAAATTCTCCCCAAATAGCAAAGAGAGTACTGCATAAAAGAGAGGTTTATGCTTATTCTAATTAGCCATAAAGGAAAGAACCATGGTAGGCAGTTTCATAAAGAAAGCTTTTAGTTCAACATAAAGAATTGTCTGCCAGTTTTTCCCAAGTCACTATAACTTATGAGGCTCAACAAAGAGTCTTATGTTTTTGCTGAAGGATTTCTCAGAATCTTTAATATCAGGTGTTAAGAGGATGTAATAAAAATAATTTGTCTGAAGAAACTATTAGCACTGTTAATATCTCTGAGACAGTAGTTCATAGAACAGATGGAGTTAAAGCTGCTGAAATGGGGACAGAGTATTTTCTGAAGAAGCAAAGTCAGGTTCACATCAAGATATTTGAGGAGGGACTTGCCTGGTGGTCCAGCAATTAAGACAACACACTCCCAATCCAGGGGGCCTGGATTCAATCCCTAGTCAGGGAACTAAATTCCTCATGCCATGACCAAGAGCCAGATTGCCACAATGAAGATCCCAAGTGCCAACTCAGACCCAGCCAGTCAAGTAAATGAATAGATAGACATACATCATTTTAAAAAGGTTATCTGTGGAAACTGGATAGTGTTGCTGTCACTTTGGCACTTCTGAAAACTTGGTAACCAGGACCAGAGTATTAAAGCTTGGGGAAATGGAGCAACTTTTCTTGTTGTGTTTACAATGTGAGACTGATTCAAAACAGTTCTAGATGAGAATAACGGAGCAAAACCAATGGAAATGAGACTTTCTAGGACAGTTATTCTGAACTTTTCCCCCAGCAATACTTTCCCCCAGAAGTCATTATATTCCCATGTCTGTCCACTGAGTCATTCACTGTGTGCAAGGTATTATTTCTCAACTTTTTCCACCAACACAGCAACAAACAAATAAAACCCTGTCATATTCTATCACTTCTTCCTTCAACTCCAGATTTTCTTAGAATCCTGATATGGGACCATGTCCCACATTGAGCACTGCCATTTTAGAAGCTCAAACCTAGAGTACTGGGTTTACTAGAGTATTAACTTTTTTTTTTTTTTTTTTTTTAATAAATAGGGCATTTAAAATTTGGGGGGAAAGTAAAACAGGAAAAAATATCAAAACAGATCCACTACTTTGAAGCTGAAGGAAATACCAGTAAGAAAGGAAGTTGTTTTCATAAAAAATACTGTTGTTATTAAATATTTGTAGCAATAAATACAGAGAAGGCAATGGCAACCCACTCCAGTACTCTTGCATGGAAAATCCCATGGATGGAGGAGCCTGGTGGGCTGCAGTCCATGGGGTCGCTGAGGGTTGGACACGACTGAGCGACTTCACTTTCACTTTTCACTTTCATGCATTGGACAAGGAAATGGCAACCCGCTCCAGTGTTCTTGCTTGGCGAATCCCAGGGACGGGGGAGCCTGGTGTGCTGCCGTCTATGGGGTTGCACAGAGTTGAACACGACCAAAGCGACTTAGCAGCAGCAGCAATGAATAAGATAATATAATAAGAAAAAGGTGGGCCAACAACATTGAAAATGAGGGTTGGAAAATGATAATTAGTGTCTATACAGTTGTCCACAGGTGGGCATAATCTAGAGTTAAAACATTATAGTCCCTAAGAAAAGCGTATACTATACAAGAATTGTTCATCAGGACTTCTACAGTTTATACTTTGCTGTTTTGCAGAACCATGTTTACTGTCTTTAATTTGGTTTCCAAGGACCTATCAATACTGAGAAAGGGGTTTTTTGATTAGTAGATAAAATACTGTAATTATCAGAAAGATATATCTTATCCTGTGTGTTAATAAAATATCATTTTGTCTTTTATTATTTGTACTGAAAATTTTACTACAGTCTTAGTGAGCCTAAATAGCTGACAAGTCAGGCCCTGGATGAGATCACACCAGACATACCAATTCTTGAAGTCCTTATAAACAACAAATACACTGTTAATGAAGACATTTGAAAATACCATTTCTCTGTTATTCTGAAATTTGGCCCTAAATCAGCACTTCAAAAGATGGGGTCATCTGCTCTAAATGGCAGGTAAAAGAATTCATACAGAACTTTGATAACCACAAAGATCAATCTCAATTATACATTTGTGTTTTTGGAGATGCAAGGCTAGCTGCAGCAAAACCACATAAGGTTTACTGAGTTCAGTGACATATAGGAAGACATAAAGTCTCAGGGACCTTGCTTTAATGTACTGAAAAACCCAGTCCTAGAATTGCCTCTATCATCAGAGAAAAGTGAAGGAGATCAGTTCATTGTGATGCTACTTCTCTCTTCCAACCAAGTTGCAGTAAAAAATGCTTGAAGATGGTGATGGCCAAGACCAGAGGCAGGAACTGGGGTCTGGGCAGAGTCTAGGGAACCATTAGAGCCTTGTCTTCTTGGTTTCCAGGTTGATCATATTTCCTTGGATTTGGGGGGTCTGCTTATTTGCTGACCCCTGAACATCCTCTGGCTTTAAAGGAACATAGTAGTATCCCATGATGGAGAAGATCAGGCAGACCACCAGCATGAGGCAGGAAAAGAAAATGAATTCGGCCCACTGTAGGAAGAAATACATATAAGAGAAAATATGGAAAACCTGATACTAAACTGATCTTTCTAAGATGAAGACTGAAGAGCAGACTGACCCAGGGTCACCAGTTTTGGAAGAGCTTTGGTAGGAAAAGACAGGACTAAGTGGCCTCTCCTCACATGGGCCTATGGTGGCCATTATTGCAGCTTACATGCCTATTTTCATGGCAAAGTCTATGTTTAAGACAGAGGGCTGAGTGGGGAATGTGGCAAACAGAGGGGTGGGGGAAGGGCAGCAGAGGAAGATGGAGGGAAATCCTTGGGTAGACACGTGCTCCTGCTTCTCTTAGTACATACCTGGGCCAGGCCACTGAACTGTGCCACAATAATCACGATGATATTCCCAAATGCTATAGTCAACAACCAGGCCGCCTGGAGTACAGACTTCATGCTAGAGGGAGCCTAGAGAGGACACAAATCTGTGAGTCAAGAAACTGTCTACACCACCCTCTTATACCAAGCATCTATCCAGAAAAGGTCTCCCACCCAAACTTCCAGATTTGAACTTCCCCCTCTAAGTTCAGCATTCACATTGATTCAGGGAATATGTTTATAGTAATTGAACATAGTAAAATGATTCAGGTAATAATGTTCATAGTAACAACAAGATGGCACTCTTAACCGAATATTTTAATTTATTATATCATATAAACTTCATTATAACCCTAAGGGAAAAGTTCTATTACTATTCTTATTTTACACATAAAAATAGCTTTAGAGAGCTGAAAATTCACTGCTGAAGGTTACACAATAGGTATGCAGCCAAAATTTAAACATGGGCAGTTTGATTCCACAGTCCTTATTCTTAATGTTTAAGTATCCCTTTCTGGATCCCAAACTGCATGGCCCCCCCCCTGCCATGTTCCTGGAGGTCAAGCTGATTCTCTGCTTAAGATCATAAGGAAGCTAAGGCCCCAAATAATGGAAGTCTTGGCCACGGTCACATAACTAAGACAGTGTCAGGATTAAAACTCCATCCTCTGAGCAATAGCTCCACCTCCACTTTCCACTTGCAAAAACCTACCTGAGGTTTTTTGTATTTCCATACAAATTGTGAAATTATTTGCTCTAGCTCTGTGAAAAATACCATTGGTAGCTTGATAGGGATTGCATTGAATCTATGGAAATACAAAAAACCTCGAATAGCCAAAGCAATCTTGAGAAAGAAGAATGGAACTGGAGGAATCAACCTGCCTGACTTCAGGCTCTACTACAAAGCCACAGTCATCAAGACAGTATGGTACTGGCACAAAGACAGACATATAGATCAATGGAACAAAATAGAAAGCCCAGAGATAAATCCATGCACCTATGGACATCTTATCTTTGACAAAGGAGGCAAGAATATACAATGGATTAAAGACAATCTCTTTAACAAGTGGTGCTGGGAAAACTGGTCAAAAACTTGTAAAAGAATGAAACTAGAACACTTTCTAACACCATACACAAAAATAAACTCAAAATGGATTAAAGATCTAAACGTAAGACCAGAAACTGTAAAACTCCTAGAGGAGAACATAGGCAAAACACTCTCTGACATACATCACAGCAGGATCCTCTATGACCCACCTCCCAGAGTAATGGAAATAAAAACAAAAATAAACAAATGGGACCTAATTCAACTTAAAAGCTTCTGCACAACAAAGGAAACTATAAGCAAGGTGAAAAGACAGCCTTCAGAATGGGAGAAAATAATAGCCAATGAAGCAACTGACAAACAACTAATCTCAAAAATATACAAGCAACTCCTACAGCTCAATTCCAGAAAAATAAACGACCCAATCAAAAAATGGGCTAAAGAACTAAATAGACATTTCTCCAAAGACATACAGATGGCTAACAAACACATGAAAAGATGCTCAACATCACTCATTATCAGAGAAATGCAAATCAAAACCACAATGAGGTATCATTTCACACCAGTCAGAATGGCTGTGATCCAAAAGTCTGCTGCTGCTAAGCCGCTTCAGTCATGTCCGACTCTGTGCGACCCCATAGATGGCAGCCCACCAGGCTTCCCCATCCCTGGGATTCTCCAGGCAAGAACACTGGAGTGGGTTGCCATTTCCTTCTCCAATGCATGAAAGTGAAAAGTGAAAGTGAAGTCGCTCAGTCGTGTCCGACTCTTCGTGACCCCATGGACTGCAGCCTACCAGGCTCCTCTGTCCATGGGATTTTCTAGGCAAAAGTACTGGAGTGGGGTGTCATTGCCTTCTCCGTCCAAAAGTCTACAAGCAATAAATGCTGGAGAGGGTGTGGAGAAAAGGGAACCCTCTTACATGTTGGTGGGAATGCAAACTAGTACAGCCACTATGGAGAACAATGTGGAGATTCCTTAAAAAACTGGAAATAGAACTGCCTTATGACCCAGCAATCCCACTGCTGGGCATACACACCGAGGAACCAGAATTGAAAGAGACACGTGTACCCCAATGTTCATCGCAGCACTGTTTATAATAGCCAGGACATGGAAGCAACCTAGATGTCCATCAGCAGATGAATGGATAAGAAAGCTGTGGTACATATACACAATGGAGTATATGCAGCCATTAAAAAGAGTACATTTGAATCAGTTCTAATGAGGTGGATGAAACTGGAGCCGATTATACAGAGTGAAGTAAGCCAGAAAGAAAAACACCAATACAGTATACTAATGCATATATATGGAATTTAGAAAGATGGTAATGATAACCCTGTATGGGAGACAGCAAAAGAGACACAGATGTATAGCTCC
>NW_011494604.1:76524-109698 GCF_000754665.1 Bison bison bison | reverse complement strand
ACAGATGTATAGAACAGTCTTTTGGACTCTGTGGGAGAGGGAGAGGGTGGGATGATTTGGGAGAATGACATTGAAACATGTATAATATATATGAAACGAATTGCCAGTCAAGTTTCAATGCATAATACTGGATGCTTGGGGCTGGTTCACTGCGACGACCCAGAGGGATGGTACAGGGAGGGAGGAGGGAGGGGGGTTCAGGATGCGGAACATGTGTACACCCGTGGCGGATTCATGTTGATGTATGGCAAAACCAATACAAGATTGTAAAGTAATCAACCTCCAATTAAAATAAATAAATTTATATTAAAAAAAAAAAAAAAACTTACCTGAGAATAAGAAAACTCAAGTCCTGTGACAGAGAACATGACCTCCCCAGCTGTAACAAGGGCATATTGTGGTAGCTGCCATGCGACAGACATTTTGTTGGCTGGGATGTATTCCATCTTCCAGGCCTGAGGACCCTGACTGGTTCTCTTAGTGAGGGAAACAAGAAATGGGCTTGTTAGGAGTCTCAAGTAAATATTCCTGGCCTATGGCATTTATGTCTTGTATCCATCTCCTCATTGTATTGTCATTCTTGTGGTACCATGAAGAAACTGAGCAATTTCTACACAGTTTCAGGTTTTTGAAATTCCTTTTGGTAGCACCACTCACTTGGCTGGCTTCAGTCAATCAGATACCATTATTGCAGAGATCTTAAATGGCAGATTATTTGATACTATAGTATCCCATCATTTTTACCTACTGGGTATTTTGATTCTGGCTAACATTTTAAATGTAAAATGGCATCTGAATTATATAAACAATGAATTTTTAGAAAAGCATGTACTTAAAAAAGTTTAATTCTTTGTTCAATTTTTTATGTAAGTACAATTAAAATATTTCTCACATTTCCATTTAAATATTTATTTTACTAAAATTACTTTTATCAGAATATTATAATATCAGAATAATATCAGAAATTATTTTCTTGGTAACTCTTACAATGAAGATTTTCTTGATCAATTTTTTAAAATCCATATCAGATACCATCTACTACTTTGTATCTTATTTACTGGCCATTATTTTTAAACTCAAACATAAAAATTTTGTCAAAAAGATGCAATTTTCCTATAAAATTTTGGTCAAAAAGAATCTTTTCAGGGTCAATATTTTGTTACTAATGTTACCAAATATACATGATTCTACAATCTTTTTTTAAAAATACTTTCACTATATGAAGGTTTTTAGCTGAGTTGGTTTTCTTGTATATAGATTGTATTTAGTAATATTTATTATAATAAATAAAATGGAATTTTTGAAATTATATATTTTCCTTGGAGTAAAACCAAGTTATTAGGTAGTTAATGTTATTAGATAGTAGGTATAATATCTGGATATATCATAAGACTAATAATAGCAGAGACAGAAGGTAGACAAGTGGTTGTTTAGAACTGGGGAGTTTGGGAGGAAATGTTGAGTGACTGCTAATGAATATGTGGCTTCTTTTTGGAATGAGGAAAATGTTCTAAAATCATACAACTCTGAATTTATTAAAAACCACAGAATATATATTATTAAAAATATATTCTGTGTGTATTGAATATACAATATATATTAAATATGTTACCTTTACATTTAAAACCATTATATACTTTAAGTGGGTGAAATGCATGATATGAATTATATTTCAGTAAACTATAATAAAAAATGGAATACTAAAGATATCATGCTAAACTAATTACAATTAATAAAACTTTATAGATGAATCTCATCACACTTTGAGAAATTTTCATCTTATTCATGGTCCTCTTTTTATATTTAATACAATGTCAAAAGTCATGAATTAAAATTGGAATCAAGGTTGACATCAGAATTAAAATTCAGAGGTATCATGCCTAATTGCTGACACAATTGCCTTTGAGGGACCATAGCTACCTTTGTGGGAGAAGGTAATGGCACCCCACTCCAGTACTGTTGCCCAGAAAATCCCATGGATGGAGGAGCCTGGTAGGCTGCAGTCCATGGGGTCGCACAGAGTCAGACACGACTGAAGCGACTTGGCAGCAGCTACCTTTGTGTAGAGATTGACATTTGCCACCAGTCTTGGTATTTAGTTGTGTCCAACTCTGTGTGACCCCATAGATGGCAGCCCACCAGGCTCCCCCATCCCTGGGATTCTCCAGGCAAGAACACTGGAGTGGGTTGCCATTTCCTTCTCCAATGCATGAAAGTGAAGTCGCTCAGTCGTGTCTGACTCTAGTGACCCCATGGACTGCAGCCTACCAGGCTCCTCCATCCATGGGATTTTCCAGGCAAGAGTACTGGAGTGGGGTGCCATTGCCTTCTCCGTGTGATACGCTAGCAGATAAGTTTTCTAGGAGCTAGGGAAACCACATGTGAAGTCAGTCAAGAAGACCAAAATAATTTTTGTTTTCTTGGTGCCATAATGAGACTGGAGCAGACCACGTCACCTCACAGCAATGACTCAAGGTAAATTATGTCTACCATTCCCCAAGACTTTGGGCCTCTTGCCAATGTTCTTTTATGTCCTCTAGTAAGATCTTAGGAGTTTTTTAAAGTCACTATAGAAGCTATCACCCTACACTAGAAATAAGTGAGACAGTCAATTCCTAGGTAGGTTGATAAGAAGTCCAGGGTCTCCAAGGAGAAAGGGGTCTGGGTCTCTCAAGGAGGAAATAGGGGTCTGGAGTTCTCAAGGAGGAGAAAAGGACAACCTTCCCCCTCCCCCCTTTTTTTTTCTTTAAGCCCGCTGATGATTGCACTACAAAACAACTCATGTCGCTCAAGGATATGTTTTTGCTTCAACTCTGTAACAACAATGTATCCTGCTTGAGGACCTGTTTCTCCTTGAGAACCTTCTGACTAATTCTGTCATTTTAAAATGTATATTATGGGAGTGGGTCTGGTAGATCTTTCTGTTGTTATTTCTAATCCCATTATCTTAAAATGTAAATTGCAGAAGTGGGTCTGGTAAGACCTTTACAACCTTGAGACATTCTTTTGATTTACTGTAATAACCAATTGAAAAAATATATAGCTTCCTTGCTAAGATTAGCAAGGGGGGAACTCTTCATCCCCCTTCTGATGTCTATGTCAGAAGCTTTCTCTGTCCCTTTTTCACTTTAATAAATCTCTGCTACACTAAAGTTCTTGAGTGTCCTGAAGCTAAATCTTCTTCTTCAGAGATCACGAATCTGACACTGTTCACCATAAGCCATCATACGTATGTGATGCTGTCTTGCCATAGAGTAAGATACAGATAGATATAGATTATATATACATTTAGATATGGTATAATTACATAGATATAGATACAGATAAATGGAAGAATAGAGTGAGAATGGTCATGAGCTACTTACATTTGTAATAACAAACAGATAAGCTGCACCAAAGTCTAGTAGACCCAAATTCAGTGAAAAATCCTCATTTTTTGTTCTAAAATGCACCACAGGATATCTGGAACAGGACAAATTTAGATTAGAAGAAACATTACAGTTTAGAAAAGCACTTCCATTTCTGGTGGAAGGAGTGATTCCGTCTCTCTCTTGATGGCGAATCAAGCAGCAAAGCTACCCTTTATCTTTGAGGAAAGGAGTCTCAGAGTGAATTATTTTCATACTAAGTTCTTTTCTATGCCTGATCTGAGATTTCATTGCCTGTTTGGTATGCTTTTTTAACCTTAAACCTGAATGCAAAATGCACAAATTGCCTTCTATTGGGAACTTCAGACTCTAAGTCTTCTCATCTAAGTCTTATGAATTTTTCTCTTCTGAGTATTATGAATTAGTGGAATAGCATAAAACAGTGAATCTGAAAGGATAAGCTCAAAGTAACAAGGTGTTCATAGGAATTACCAAAGGGTAGGAGTGGGAGCCAACGATAAACTGGAAAACCTCCGGGAGATGGTCTTGTTAGGTATTCAGTATGGCCTTCACTGAGGCAGGAATCCCTCAGAAGAAATGGAGTAGCCATCATGGTTACTCCAAAAGAGTCCAAAATGCAGTACTTGGATGAAATCTCAAAAACGACAGATGATCTCTGTTCATTTCCAAGGCAAGCCATTCAATATCACAGTAATCCAAGTCTATGCCCCAACCAGTAACGCTGAAGAAGCTGAAGTTGAACGGTTCTATGAAGACCTCCAAGACCTTTAGAACTAACACCCAAAAAAGATGTCCTTTTCATCATAGGGGACTGGAATGCAAAAGTAGGAAGTCAAGAAACACCTGGAGTAACAGGCAAATTTGGCCCTGGAATATGAAATGAAGAGGGCAAAGACTAATAGAGTTTTGCCAAGAAAATGCACTGGTTATAGCAAACACCCTCTTCCAACAACACAAGAGAAGACTCTACACATGGACATCACCAGATGGTCAATACTGAAATTAGATTGATTATATGCTTTGCAGCCAAAGATGGAGAAGCTCTATACAGCAGCAAAAACAAGACCAGGAGCTGACTGTGGCTCAGACCATGAACTCCTTATTGCCAAATTCAGACTTAAATTGAAGAAAGTAGGGAAAACCACTAGACCATTCAGGTATGACCTAAATCAAATCCCTTATGATTATACAGTGGAAGTGAGAAATAGATTTAAGGGCCTAGATCTGATAGATAGAGTGCCTGATGAACTATGGAATGAGGTTTGTGACATTGTACAGGAGACAGGGATCAAGACCATCCCCATGGAAAAGAAATGCAAAAAAGCAAAATGGCTGTCTGAGGAGGCCTTACAAATAGCTGTGAAAAGAAGAGAAGCGAAAAGCAAAGGAGAAAAGGAAAGATATAAGCATCTGAATGCAGAGTCCAAAGAATAGCAAGAAGAGATAAAAAAGCCTTCCTCAGCGATCAATGCAAAGAAAAAGAGGAAAATAACAGGATGGGAAAGACTAGAGATCTCTTCAAGAAAATTAGAGATACCAAGGGAACATTTCATGCAAAGACGGGCTCGATAAAGGACACAAATGGTATGGGCCTAACAGAAGCAGAAGATATTAAGAAGTGGTGGCAAGAATACACAGAAGAACCTTACAAAAAAGATCTTCACGACACAGAAAATCACGATGGTGTGATCACTGACCTAGAGCCAGACATCCTGGAATGCGAAGTCAAGTAGGCCTTAGAAAGCATCACTATGAACAAAGCTAGTGGAAGTGATGGCATTCCAGTTCAGCTATTTCAAATCATGAAAGATGATGCTGTGAAAGTGCTGCACTCAATATGCCAGCAAATTTGGAGAACTCAGCAGTGGCCACAGGACTGGAAAAGGTCAGTTTTCATTCCAATCCCAAAGAAAGGCAATGCCAAAGAATGCTCAAACTACCGCACAACTGCACTCATCTCACATGCTAGTAAAGTAATGGTCAAAATTCTCCAAACCAGGCTTTAGCAATATGTGAACCATGAACTTCCTGATGTTCAAGCTGGTTTTAGAAAAGGCAGAGGAACCAGAGATCAAATTGCCAACATCTGCTGGATCACCAAAAAAGCAAGAGAGTTCCACAAAAACATCTATTTATGCTTTATTGACTATGAAAAAGCCTTTGACTGTGTGGATCACAATAAACTGTGGAAAATTCTGAAAGAGATGGGAATACCAGACCACCTGACCTGCCTCTTGAGAAACCTGTATGCAGGTCAGGAAGCAACAGTTAGAACTGGACATGGAACAACAGACCGGTTCCAAATAGGAAAGGAGTACGTCAAGGCTGTATATTGTCACCCTGTTTATTTAACTTATATGCAGAGTACATCATGAGAAACGCTAGACTGGAAGAAACACAAGCTGGAATCAAGATTGCCAGGAGAAATATCAATAACCTCAGATATGCAGATGACACCACCGTTATGGCAGAAAGTGAAGAGGAACTCAAAAGCCTCTTGATGAAGATGAAAGTGAAAGTGGAGAGTGAAAAAGTTGGCTTAAAGCTCAACATTCAGAAAACGAAGATCATGGCATCCGGTCCCATCACTTCATGGCAAATAGATGGGGAAACAGTGGAAACAGTGTCAGACTTTATTTTTCTGGGCTCCAAAATCACTGCAGATGGTGACTGCAGCCATGAAATTAAAAGACGCTTACTCCTTGGAAGGAAAGTTATGACCAACCTAGATAGCATATTCAAAAGCAGAGACATTACTTTGCCAAAAAAGGTTCGTCTAGTCAAGGCTATGGTTTTTCCAGTGGTCATGTATGGATGTGAGAGTTGGACTGTGAAGAAGGCTGGGTGCCAAAGAATTGATGCTTTTGAACTGTGGTGTTGGAGAAGACTCTTGAGAGTACCTTGGACTGCAAGGAGATCCAACCAGTCCATTCTGAAGGAGATCAGCCCTGGGATTTCTTTGGAAGGAATGATGCTAAAGCTGAAACTCCAGTACTTTGGCCACCTCATGCGAAGAGTTGACTCATTAGAAAAGACTCTGATGCTGGGAGGGATTGGGGGCAGGAGGAGAAGGGGATGACAGAGGACGAGATGGCTGAATGGCATCACTGACTCAATGGAAGTGAGTCTGAGTGAACTCCGGGAGATGGTGATGGACAGGGAGGCCTGGCGTGCTGCGATTCATTGGGTCGCAAAGAGTCGGACATGACTGAGCGACTGAACTGAACTGATGGCCTTCACAGCAAGCATAGTTTCAGTATATCTGTGCAGAAAAACAAGAGACTGAGGAAAGGAGGCAAAGGCTGAAACAGAGCAGGAGTATGTGAATATTTACAATTAGCTGAGATATACCTAATCTGTCCACCTATACACAAAGAAAGTATTTAAAAATCAGTTGTTGATAAAAGTAAAATGTCCACAAGGTAGTTCCCTTACTCTCTTCTTTGCACAGTTCTGTAAGCAGACACACCATAGTCTTCATCAACAATGAGGGATGCATCTGTACCCAGGGAGACATTGACTTCTTCATGCAAAGTGTTAACAAACCTAAGGATAATAGAGACATTGTTAGAGATCAGACAAAATCTCCCCCCTGATAAATGGGCAGGGCCCTTTTCTGTTTTGTTTATTGCTATATGCCTAGTGCCTAGAACAGAGGCTGGCACATAAAAGGTACATGATATATATTGTTAACTGAATGAATAAATGAACTCACACATAAGTAATTAGTAGTCTTAGCTGTCCCTATCTTTTTCTTTCCTTGGGTGTTAGCTTTTTGTCTGCTACACTCTTACCTGATCTCGGCTAGGATAACACTATTGTGATCACTCACAGCAGTCTGAATCTCCTCAACTCACCACTGGTGCAACCAATTTCTCTCCCTTTCTAATGATGGAATTCATCAATTGAGACTCCATAAGAAAAATAATTATGTATATATAAATACATACTAGTATTTATATAAAACTGATACTTCATCCTCTTATAAATGAAGTCTGATTGCTTTATGCAAAACTCAGACTCCAGCTCACAGCAGGTTGAGCTTTCATTGTTTTGAGTCTTCAGACAAACTTGAACACTTCCAGAACCACTTTTTTAGTCTTTTGAACCTGAGCCCCTAAATTGGTCCCTCAGTTTGGGTTTTCAGCAGCATTTGTGTTAGTCCCTGGCCCATGGGATTAAAAGGGCAGTTCCCTCTAAAACCCTTGATGTTGATTTCTGGGCTTTCAATCATCCTGCACCAACCCAGAAATTGCTTCATTTCATCCTTTCTGGAGGTTCCCATTGCTCTTTGACTCAGGGAAGTCTTGGCCCCACTGTTGTATGACTTACTTGGATCTGTTTACTTTTTCTGAAGCATATGTGCTGCTGCTGCTAAGTCGCTTCAGTCGTGTCCAAATCTGTACGACCCCATAGATGGCAGCCCACCAGGCTCCCCTGTCCCTGGGATTCTCCAGGCAAGAACATTGGAGTGGGTTACCATTTCCTTCTCCAATGCATGAAAGTGAAAAGTGAAAGTGAAGTCACTCAGTCATGTCTGACTCTTAGTGACCCCATGGACTGCAGCCCACCAGGCTCCTCTGTCCATGGGATTTTCCAGGCAAGAGTACTGGAGTGGGTTGCCATTGCCTTCTCCCTGAAGCATATGTAAAAGCAGATTAATATGACTGTTCCAGCCTTCAGTGACTTTCAACTTTTCATTAAAAGTTCTCCTCTAAAATGCTGTTCTCTACAGCAACCATCTAATCTTGATGGCCATAGACACATGCATCTATATCATGTCAGATTCCTGCCCCAGTGAGCAGGTGACCTCTTCAGGGCTCCATCTCTGTAACTGTCCCATGGTACCTAACAAGACATTCAGCTTTATCTAGATTCAAAACCAAGCCTTTTGAATCCCAGTATGTTACCTTTACTAAACCATGATGCTTGTATATGTTTATTTTAAACTTTACTTTAAAAACACAGTACTATAAAAGATGTTCAACTACCAGTAATGAAGGGAGGATTATTTGCTTACTTCTAAATTTCTCTCTGGTGATCACAGAGAGAAGAGTACTCAATTATTTTCTTAAGAGCCAGATAAGTGGATAATATGCAGCAGAAGCAATTTATGTGGCAGAGCACAGAGGGCATTCATAGACATAGGGTCATCTTTGAGTACCACATGAAAAAGCAAGCCAAAGACTTGGTTTTGAATCTATGCCTCTTGCTTCCCTGGGAAATGTGTTCTGACACCAATGCTCCTGATATTCTAGGAGAGAGAATCCTAGTACGAGACAAGCAGAATGTGAAGCTTTTTTATGTGAAGCCCCACAACTCAGAAGAGACCCCAGATTCAAGAGAACAGAGAGGCCTGGGTCTCCTTGACATCCAAACCTCATGGCTGTCATCCTATCGGTTGTTTTGTTTTCTTCATCCTTCACCTACAATAGAGGGAAGTAAAAATCAGTTACAGGTGACTAGAGGGAACTGATAATCATAAAATTTGATCATCAGATATATCCTTGGTAAGATATTGATGAATCAGTCTTCATACTCTAAGACAATTAGAAACTAGGCCATTCTTCAACTTACCATCATGCTAGAAATACTTTCCCCATCTTCTCGAATGATCAGAGTGTACCACATTTTCTCCTCCACAGAATGCTCAGTGTAGACAGACACATTGTGATATTTCAGTTGAAAGTGGAAATTCTGGCTTTTTGTCTTCAGGTGGAGTTTGGAATAGTGTGGCATATTCTGCAGAATAAAGAGCCTGTCACATTCACCTTCCTCCCCACCTTGAACACAGCAGTCTCATAGTAACCCAGGGCAGGTGACCTCATCAGATACTTTCAACGTTACCCTTTAACCTCATAATTCCATTTTTAGGAATATACCATAGGAGTAATTAGAGGCATGAATGAAGATTTATGAGTAAGGATATTCATTATAGAAATATGTATAATAATAAAAAATTAAATGCCTATTAAGAAAATATTTTACTAAACAATGATATATCCATAGAATGGAATATTATGTATCTATTCAATTCACATTCTCAAAGTTTATCTGAGGACATTGGAAAATCCTTTTAATGACAATCGTGCTAAGGAAAAAATCAAGGTCAATACAGCATATAGTGTTTCAAGACTTTTAAAAAAGTAGTTTGTTTACTCATTTATTAAAAACACGCTAAAGCTAACTATGGTTATCTCTGTGTGATGGATTTATAGGTGATTTTTTGGTCTTTTGACACAGTCCCCAGTTTTCAACAGTAAATGTATATTACTTTTATTATTTAAAATATTTTTAAATGAATATTTCAGAATATGTATAGTATAGAAGTGAAAATATGTAAGCCAAACTCTTCAACAGGGTGTGTGTTAGGAGGCAATTTGAAATAATAATACAAATTACAACCTACTGAGAGCTTACAATGTTCCAGACACTATGCTAAACACTTTATATATAATATTTATTCTTATACAGTTTATGACATAAAAAGTATTGCCATTTTACAGATGCTAAAATTGAGACTTACAGATAAAATAACTTCTTCGGGGTCTTACAGTTAGGGAGTGGCAGAACCAGGAGCTGAACTGGGGCACTTTGCCTTCATAGGTGCATGCTGTAAACAAACCACGGTATATGCTGCTGCTTTGGCACATAATCTGAATGTGTTTCTAATTCACTCATGTCCATACATCACCTGAAAGGATTTGATGGACTCTGCCAACAGAGTATTATTTTCGTCACCCTGCACTGTTACTTTGATCTCATCATCTGCCAGATTCAAGACTTGTAGGAAAATCTCTTGGGAATTTGGCTGGCATGTGGCCATTTCCTTAGGAGAGAGAACATGTATTAGAAATTCTAGAAAATAACCCTTCAAATACAGTGAGAACACATACTTCAGTCCTATTTCGATAGCCAAGTTTATCTAGTCAAGAGGACACAGTTTTCTATCTCTAAAGAGCATTTGGCTTTGAAGGCTCTAAAGGCAGTTTGGAGGAGGAAATTCCAGCTCAGTGTAGCAAGCGCTGATGCCAGGTAACAAACTCCATGCTTTTTGACTCAGTTGTGGCCCCGTACATCACTTCCCAATAGTGGCTACTCAATCTGCCAAAATATATTTAAATGTCTGGTAAGGTATGAAAGAAACGGTTCTATATCTTGTATACTGGTGTTTGGAAATTCCTAGACAACGTACTCTACATCACTTAGGTGGGAGGTGGGCTTCATTTTGCACTGCTGCTCTACCTCTGTATCTACTCATTTACCACAAACACTTATTATGCACCTTTTTAAAAACAGCTACTGTGGTAGGGCCCAGTGAATCAAGACTGAACAAGTCAGAGAAATGAACACAACAGATTTCATCCTGCCCTCATGGAGCTTAAGATTTACTGTACTCACATTAATTTTTATCTCTACAGCAGCAGCAACTGCAAAGCCCAGGCATGCTAGGATCATACCAACAGCCATTTTCCTAAGCGATCTGAAGAGGAAACAGAGAGGCAGTCATACCTAAACTGCAGACTGTAAAGAATAAAATCTAAACTTCCTAAGCTTACTTAATTTGTTCTCAATTACTTTCGAAGTATTTCCTAGTACTCCCCTTCATATATCCTCCTTTCTACCTTTACTTGAGTCACACTGAACTGTTCTTTGTAACACGCCAATTTTTCCCTCTTTGTTTATGATTGTTTTTCTATCCACTATGTCATAATTACAAAAATAATAGTAATATAACCAGATTCATGGAACATTTACCATATACCTGTCACTGTATATTATTACCTTCTTTTCCTCTTCTTCAGAAGACTTTCTTGACCCTAGCCAGTCTCTTCCATCTCTGCATTTCCCTGGCACTTTGCTTCCATTCTTAGAGCACTTAACATAATTCATCATTTCCAATAATTAACCTTGCATATTTTCTAGCTCCTTTACTAAAAAGTAAATTCGTAAGGAGCAAGATTTGTGCTTCTACATTTCTGTAGCACTTGGTACTGAACTCAATAAACTGCTCAATGAATGAGTAAATGACAAAAGGTCATTTGAATATGGTAATGGCTATCAAAAGGAAATTGCTACTAAATCAGAAAATATAGAAGACTTAAGATCCTCCTCTGTCAAACTTTCCAAAGAATAACACTTCTATTTAGAATGGGGGAAAGCAGTAATTAGGGATAATTCTGTCCTCTTCTGAGGTCCCTCATTTGTTTCATAGGGACAGTAGGAGATTTAAGGGGATTAGTTTTCATCAAAGGCTTCAGACTTCTTTGAAGAGGCAACTTTCAAGAACAAAGCAACAAGTTGGTTTTGGAGCCTAATCTCGTATATTTTTGACTTTTCATAAAGTATAGCCCTAATTCTTCAACATCATGTATGTAAGTCTGCAGTAATGGATTGGACTCTCTGTGAGAAGTATTAATTAGATCTAATTCCTGTTCTCCAGTATTGTGATTGTGCTTAGTCACTCAGTCACGTCTGACTCCTTGCAACCCCATGGACTATAGCCCGCCATGGGATTTTTCAGGCAAGAACTACTGGAGTGAGTTGCCATTTCCTTCTCCAGGGGATCTTCTTGACCCAGGAATCGAACCCACAGCTCCTGTATCTCCTGCATGCAGGCAGACTCTTTACCTGCTGAGCCATCAGGGAAGCCCTGTTCTCTGGCATTAATAGGCATTTAATTTATCATGGATAAACAGAGGCAGAAAAGTGATAAAACAAATCATCACAGAAACGATAGTGACTCGTTATCAAACTGGACAAATATTGAGTCAGGCTGGAGCAACAAAGGGATGGTGAGCACTTACGTGAAGTTAATGCCACACTTGGAGACCAGACGATAAATGACAAGGTCAAACAGTGGGATGAAAATAACAATCAAAGAGGGACTTAGCACCTGTAATGCCATGGTAAAAAGATTAGTTCCAAGTGTTTTTCTATGATGAGTGTGAGCATGTGCTCTCATTCACATGTGTGCACACTCTCTCACATCCAAACACACTTTCATCAATGATGTACAGAATGACTCCACATCTTTCAGTCCCTTTACACCCAAGACTCTATTTCCCCTGCATAGCACATTAGCTTCCAAATATCCCAAGGAACCAGTTTCACTCTAAACCTACTTCTATCAATTGATTGGGAGCTCTTCCCTCCCATTTCATTTATCTCCCCCAGTTCCACAGCTAAGAGGAAAATGTCATAGTCAGGAGAAAGGAAGGAAAGAAAGAAGAATTGAGATTGTTGAAGAAGCAGTTAAAAATAACCAGGAGTCACCAAGAAGCAGAGACTCTGAATTTGTTGCTTACACAACTAAGTTGTACACTTTATTTGACAATATTGCCATGATACTTGACATGGAAATAAATCCAGTGTCTACACTTTCCTTGTGAGCTCAAAACTCAGTCTCCCTGGAGTTGAGTGGGAGCTACTTACTAACAGAGAATGTAGAAGAGAAGTGTAGGGCTTAAGAATATTTTCATCCCTATGTTTAGCCCTCCTCAGCATACAAGGAAAAAAACATCAAATTATGGTTGGTAATCCTCCTACTACATGTTGAGTTATAGATGAGGGAAGAAATAAGTACCTGGGAATATAGAGAAGTCTCTTACCTGTATCTGGTCAGGCTGAAGCACAAAAAAACCCTGAAACATGATAACAAATCACATTAAGATAATGGCCTAAAGACAAACAAAGTCTAATCAACAAAATCAACAATATTGATAATTAGCAGGTGAGAAGCATAACATAATATCCATCAGGTCTTTTGTTCAGGACCACTATTATCCTCATAAGGGTGTGTGGGGGAACAGGCTAGAGATGGCTTTAGGCTATGGCTTCTGAAGGCAGATGGGCATAAGGGAAAATCTTATTTTCTGTGAGCTATTCTTTCTTTAACTTGAAAGAGACTAGAGTTAGTGTGTTTTTATTAATCCCATTAACTGTAGTCATAGGCGGTAATAATGTGAAGGACAAAAAGGTATGATGGTTAGGTGACGTCTCTCATTGATACAGTGTTTCTAAAGTTGTTCTCCAGAGGGTCAAAAAAAAAAGACAACCAGGTAAGTCCTGGACAGTCAGAGGAGGGGAAAAGGTGAAATTATATTAGGGAAGCTTCAAACAGGCCGGCTGATAAAACCCTGGCGTTATTCCTCTCCACCCTCTTCATAACTGAGATGGCAGGAGAACAGACAATAATCTAGACAGTGGGAACAAATGAGGGAAGAGTTTGTCAGTGTATGGAAATTAGAAAAATTTTTAATTATGTTTAAAATTTTCCCACTATTTCTGTATCTATGTACTAAATATCCACCTCTGGATCCTCTGTTGTGAGCCCTGCCAGAGGTGGGTCAATTGTGTTGTGTTCCTATTGCTCAGTCGCTAAGTTGTGTCCAACTCTGCCACCTAGTGGACAGCAGCACGCCAGGCTCCTCTGATCTCTGTCTCCCAGAGTTTGCTCAAATTCATGTCTATTGGGTTGGTGATGCTATCTAACCATTTCATCCTCTGCCCCATTCTCTTCTTCTTTTGAGTTCAGACTTTCCCAGCACCAGGGTCTTTTCCAAGAAGTTGGTTCTTTGTACCAAATGGGCAAAGTATTGGAGCTTCAGCTTCAGCAACAGTCCTTCCAATGAATATTCAGGGTTGATTTCCTTTAAGAACTGATTGATTTGATCTCCTTGCAACCCAAGGGCCTCTCAAGAATCTCCAGCACCGCAATTTGAAAGCATCAATTCTTTGTCACTCAGCCTTCTTTATTGTCCAACTAGTTGTGTTGTAGCAGCAATCAAACCTGCTGTGCCCTGGTCAGGCTTAGATAAAATATCCATGGCCAGGCTTTATCACTTCATTTGCTATCCTCTCAATGCTTCCTGTATACACTGAAACCTTTCCATCCTTACATTTCTGATTTCTAAAGATAAGATTCTGTCTTTTATTTCCAGACTCTCTTTACTTTGTCTACTCACTCAGTATCTTCATGCTAAAGGCATCTCTTTTATAATTTTATGTCAGTTTTCAGGCAAAAACATAAAGAAATTTTTCCTTAGTGTGGATTAAAAAGAAAATGATAGACTTTGGAAAAAAAATGTCTTCTACTCACCAAATTCCCATTCATCCTGGTGGCTTGCAAGGTCCATCGTGAGCCCTACAGCAAACAGATGCTATTAGAGGAAATCCCTTTCCTTTGAAAGAGAAGGGGCTGGAAGAGGTAGTTTTCAAAAGAACTATTCTTACCTGCTGATCCAAAAGCGCCCAGAACATGGGCAATGGGATATAAAGGAACAGTACCCTGGTCAGTGCCTTCACATCCATAATGAGCTGCTTCTGCAAAGAGGAGGAAGAAGGAATAGGCTGAATTGGCAGTTAAGAATTTCTTGCTTAGTAGAAATGGCCCAGAACAGTAAGAGAAGAGGTCAAATACAGTAGGAGAGAATCAGTTTGGTTATTAAGAAAAACTTTATGGAGGCATCAGATGTTTCTGCAGTTCAACTTACTGGGTATTTCTCAGCTGCCCAGTCCAGCCAGTGCTCTCGCTTGGGATTGTCCCCAGAATGGTTCTTGAAACGGCTGGAAATGGCAAACTAGGGCAGAGCATAGATATCAGAAGAGAGGAAAAAGCAAACAAAAAACCCATCCCCTGCCTTTTCCACTTCACTTTATCTTCCCTTAGACACACATACTCTTGAGTGACTTAATCTAACCTTTTGATTTCATCACACATTGAATTTCAGAATATTTGAAATATAATTTCAACATATATAACTACATTTCAGAAAACTTTTGCCAGTTTTTAAAAATGATTATATTATTTTTAGCTTAAAGGTTAAATAGAGGCATCGAGTGATGTTTGATCAATCCCACTTTCTAAAAGTCACAGAAGCAGCGCAGAGGTCATTGAGAAAAGTGTATAGCCATGTTTAAAGGCCTATAGGCTCAGAACAGCATTTCTTTTCTTGTGATTGAAAAAGGCAGGCAAACAAGTCATGAACTTACCCAGATACATTTGACCACTTGATTCAGTATGTTTCCTTCAGGAGGTGATTTTCTGTATAGTTTACTTCCCATTGCAAACACAACTGCAGTAGATGAACAAAGTTCTTAGCTTCTCATTTAGCACATTGAGTTGTCAACACTAAGGACACACTGCTGAAATGTAGGAATGATTGACACATCTCATAAAGGGTGGAAACTGACTGATGCTCCCTGACTTTGGAGTCATAAAAACTATGGGAGCAAGGGAAAAATAAAATGATCAATGTGTAGACTTTCCTGTAATCACAGAAATGAAAGTCACCTCTGAATTTATACTATTCTTCTCCATCTCTACATCTGATACACTACCAGCTTTCACCAACCCTCTCTTTTGAGTGTGTTTCCTGCTTGTCCCTTCTCTGCATCACCAGCACTATGACTCATTTTGAACCTCACAACTTCTACCCCGAATTTTCAAAATGGCCACCAACTAGTTTTTCAATCCCTGTTTGCTTCTCCTCCTTCTAATCTACTGCCAAATTAAAATGTTGTTTCCAAGACCTATCTAATAAGCCCAAACTCCTGATATGGAAGGCCTTCCCAAATTCATTATTATCCTGATGGATATTATTATCATTAACAATCTCTTGAAGGTTTATTATTATATGTAAAGTGTTAAGCATTTTACATAATAGTACTGATTTAACCTGACAAAGGTTTTACACATGAAAAAAATCAAGGATTAAAGAAGTCAAGCAATTTCTACAAAATTTTACAACTGTGAAGTGCCAGAAACTGCATTTTTGACCTTAGGCCTGTTGCCTCAAAAATTTATACTCTTAACCAACATAAAGCATGTCAGTCATTCATTCTTGCATCATATACTTTGCTGGACATTTTGTTGTTTAGTCAGTCAGTCTGACTCATTTGTGACTCCACGGACTGTAGCCCACCAGGCTCCTCTGTCCGAGATTTCTCAGGCAAGAATACCGGAATGGGTTGCCACTTCCTCCTCCATGGGATCTTTTCAACCCAGGGATCCAACCTATATCTCCTACATTATAGGTGGATTCTTTACCAGTGAGCCACTGGATAAGCCCTTTGCTGGATACTACAGAGAATAAAGATAAAAGACGTGACCCTGTCTGCAATGGAGCTCCTCTCAACTTCCCACTTCCTGCTTTTCCCTCATTACTCACCATTTGGTACTCTGTCCTCTAACCTCTGTTCGTCATTCCTACTAATAATTCTGTTTTATTTCTGCTCTTGAACTCATTCTCTTTCCTTTAACCCTCATCTTTAATCACATCTCCAAAGCTATCTATAGATGAATTTAATTTTCTTAATTTCTCCTTTATTTTCCAAATTGCCAAAATAAGAAATTACTTTTACAATTATAAAAAAATAATTTTGTTCATGTTTGTCAATTTTAAGTAAAATCTGTGGGAAACCTCCACCATGGTACCATCTCCAATGTACTTTCCTCCTGAATGGATTTCCCAGCTCCAGCAAGATGCCTCCCTAGCAGCTACTCTATCAAAGATGCCTTCCTCAGTGACCAGTAGTAATTTCCAATATCCTTACATCTAGAAGGCCTGAATCACTTTACTTTTCTCTATCTCAGCTTTTAAATTTCTCCAGTCATCTCAGTCAGATTCACTCTACCACTTTTACTTTATTTATCCTCTCAGTTTCACCAAACTTCCCCAAATAGTATGCTTTACCTACCACAGTCTTCTTATTGTTGATAGAAAAAATAGTTCTGAGAAAGAATTCTAATCCTGTGAGACATGTCTGCAATAAAGAGGTATCTAGACAAGTGGAAGTTTATGGACAGGAAGTAGACTGCTCTTGAAACTAAGAATGATCCTAAAAAGGGGCTGAAATTCTCAGGAATTCTGGTCTAAAAAGTGACAATGGAGTGATAAAAAGAGACCTTGACAGGGTTACCCTTAAATTTCAAGACCACTTAACTACAGAAGGTAAATAGGGACCTTGAGTTTCTTTACCATCTCCTCCCATGAGCGGACACTGTTGCCTCTTACTTCACAAACAAAATGGAAGGCTTCAAATGTAAACTCCTCAGCTTCTTGCCACCACATCTATGAGTTTCTGTAAGCACATCTATTCCTTCCTCTCAGTTAGGTGAAGGCGATGTTCCTCCTCCTGTGTAAAGGTATTTGTGCCATATGTGCTTTCATACTGCTTACACTATCTCATCTTACATCTTCAGCATCTTTCTTCACTGGAGTGTTTCTAATAATATTCAAGCATTCTCAACATCCTCTCCTGACTTCAAGTCACTTTCAGTTATAAATACTTACCATCTTCCCTTTCATCCCTCTATTCACTTCCCAATCTGCTTTAATTAGTCTTGAATCTCCACCAATCTATCATAACTGATATCATCAAATCAATGATCTTTGTGTCCCTATATTTAATAGACATTAAAGCTGGGAAAGCATTATCTTGCTTTCCCAGTCAGTAACATTTGTTACTCTGAATGATTCCCTTCTTGAAATCTTGTTATCCAAGGCAAAACTACTATCATTTTGGCCATTTTTTTTCAGTATTATTTATGGGTTTTTCCTCTTTGCTTATCTTTTTTTTTATTAACCCTTTACCTAGTTCAAACACAAAATTTCACTCAACACATTTTTGTTGTAAAGGAAATACAATAACTTATAAGTAAAGGCTGACTTGTATAAAGGTATGCTTAATACTGAATAATCTCATTTAATATGAATAATATAAACATATAAAGACTTGACAATCTATATACTGGAGAAAATAATCAATATTAAATTTTCACTACATTAAGACTCATTCGCATACAAATTTGAAACATTATTCCAAAAGATTTATGTCAGAGGTTGTCCCCTAGACATTTGATTCTGGCATTATTGAAATCACAGTGGTTCTTAACAGTTTTTTCCCTACCTGGACAGCCCTTCCCCAACTTTTCTTTAGTGAATCTTTATTTGAATAGTTACTCGTACCTTTGCTGTACCTCCTTTTAGATATGTTTATTTCTGCATTTATCAAGTGAAGAAAATGTAATTGTTCACTTTTCTGTATCTTTACCAGGACGACAAAATTTCTTGTGAAACAATTACTATGACCTGTTTATAGTGCCTAGCTCATTTGCTTGTCTTTTAAATACCTGGGTTCCTCAGGGTTCTATCCTTACTGTCTCAGTTCAGTTCAGTTCAGTTGCTCAGTCGTGTCCGACTCTTTGCGACCCCATGAATCACAGCACGCCAGGCCTCCCTGTCCATCACCAACTCCCGGAGTTCACTCAGACTCACGTCCATTGAGTCAGTGATGCCATCCAGCCATCTCATCCTCTGTCATCCCCTTCTCCTCCTGCCCCCAATCCCTCCCAGCATCAGAGTCTTTTCCAATGAGTCAACTCTTCACATGAGGTGGCCAAAGTACTGGAGTTTCAGCTTTAGCATCATTCCTTCCAAAGAAATCCCAGGGCTGATCTCCTTCAGAATGGCCTGGTCCTGATCTCCTTGCAGTCCAAGGGACTCGCAAGAGTCTTCTCCAACACCACAGTTCAAAAGCATCAATTCTTCGGCGCTCAGCCTTCTTCACAGTCCAACTCTCACATCCATACATGACCACTGGAAAAACCATAGCCTTGACTAGACGGACCTTTGTTGGCAAAGTAATGTCTCTGCTTTTGAATATGCTATCCAGGTTGGTCATAACCTTTCTTCCAAGGAGTAAGCGTCTTTTAATTTCATGGCTGCAGTCACCATCGGCAGTCATTTTGGAGCCCCCCAAAATAAAGTCTGACACTGTTTCCACTGTTTTCCCATCTATTTGCCATGAAGTGATGGGACCAGATGCCATATCTTAGTTTTCTGAATGTTGAGCTTAAGCCAACTTTTTCACTCTCCTCTTTCACTTTCATCAAGAGGCTTTTTAGCTCCTCTTCACTTTCTGCCATAAGGGTGGTGTCATCTGCATATCTGAGGTTATTGATATTTCTCCCAGCAATCTTGATTCCAGCTTGTGCTTCTTCCAGCCCAGCGTTTCTCATGATGTACTATGCATAGAAGTTAAAGAAGCAGGGTGACAATACACAGCCTTGATGTACTATTGTTTTCCTATTTTGTATATGCTATTTTCCTATACTGTATTTTCCAAACACAGCCTATTGTTTTCCTCTATTTCTTTGCACTGATCACTGAGGAAGGCTTTCTTATCTCTCCTTGCTATTCTTTGGAACTCTGTATTAAAATGGGTATATCTTTTCTTTTCTTCTTTGTTTTTTGCTTCTCTTCTTTTCACAGCTATTTGTAAGGCCTCCTGAGACAGCCATTTTGCTTTTTTGCATTTTTTTTCCCTTGGGGATAGTCTTGCTCCCTGTCTTCTGTACAATGTCACAAACCTCCATCCATAGTTCTTCAGGCACTCTGTCTATCAGATCTAGTTCCTTAAGTATTTCTCACTTCTACTGTATAATTGTTAGGGATTTGATTTAGGTCATACCTGAATGGTTTAGTGGTTTTCCGTACTTTCCTCCATTTAAGTCTGAATTTGGCAATAAGGAATTTGTGATCTGAAACATAGTCAGCTTCTGGTCTTGTTTTTGCTGACTGTATAGAGTTTCTCCATCTTTGGCTGCAAATAATATAATCAATCTGATTTCAGTGTTGACCATCTGGTGATGCCCAGATTAATTGTGATTAATTGCTGTTAATTCTTTAGGTCTTATCTTCCATTTCATTTCTTTAGGCTAAGCTTTTCTGAGCCTCAAAGCCTTAAATATCCCTCCTATTTATTCCTATAGCTTCCTCTGTATTTCCCCAGTTGTGACAGTGATTATACTATACTGAAAATTCCTGTTTACATGTCTGTTTCCCTTCTCCTGCTAGACCACATATATTCTTTGAAAGCATGAATGCTGTAGCTATCTAATTCACCAACGTGATGCCAATAACTAGAACAAAATCTAAAACATAAAGGCTCATTAAATAAATGTTTGTTGAATGAATTAATGAGTGAAAAAATCTAATGAATAAATTATAGTGAAATGTCAGAGAACTGAATTATTAGTACCCAGAAAACTGAAGTAGTTGACTAACAATGACAGCTAATACCTGTTTGAGTGAGTGAAGTCGTTCAGTCATGTCTAACTCTTTGTGACCCCATGGACTATAGCCTGCCAGGCTCCTCCCTCCATGGCAAGAATACTGGAGTGGTTTGCCATTTCCTTCTCCAGGGGTTCTTCCTCACCCAGGGACTGAACCCAGGTCTCCTGCATTGCAGGCAGACTCCTTATCATCTGAGCCAACAAGTACTTGTTTAATATTTCATAATTTATAGAACATTTCCATTATAATATTTCTTTTGATCTTCATAATTACTCTGACATGTAAATAATATTATTGTGCAATGATCCAAAGAAAAGGGAATAGCACTAATCAGAGGAAAACTAATCAGAGGAAGATAGTTTGGCTTTGAATAGAGAAGGAAACAGAGACTGTATTATCACAGGGCTCCTAGAATAATGCATAAATTTCTTGGAATTGAAGTTTCAATCTGAGTAATACTATTAGCCCCCTCCCTTGGCTGAAAATAATCAGATGGAACATTGAGCTTTTGGGCTCTTTATCCTCTAACGAGCTTTTTATGTGTTTGGACTGGATATCCTCCAGGGGGGATGTCATCCAAAGGCTCAGTGTGAGAACAAGTCTCCAGGTCAATAATTAGAAACAATCATGTCCAAGTTTTCCCTTAGACTGTGTAAACTAAGCAACACACACATTCCTCTTCCTCTTCCATTGCTGGGTTCTTGGTGGTAAAGAGAATAAATGCCATTTGATCTATGTAGCATCAGTTTTCCCCTATTTATCCAAGTCCTATTTATTTATTTGTTTTTAATTTGAGTATAGTTGCTTTACAGCGTTGTGTTAGTTTCTGCTGTACAACAATGTGATGCAGCTAAATGAATACATATATCCCCTCCTTCATGAGCCTCCCTCTCACCACTCCCACCCATTTAGGTCATCCCAGAGGGCTGAGTTGTGCTGCCTATGCTATATAGCAGCTTCCCACTAGCTATCTATTTTACACACGGTAGTGTCTATACATATGTCAATACTACTCTCTGAATTTGTCCCACCCTCTCCTTCCTCCTCTGTGTCCACAAGTCCATTTTCTATGTCTGTGTCTCTATTCCTGCCCTGCAAAGAGGTTCATCAGTACCATTTTTTTCCTATATTCCATATATATGTTATATATATGCATTAATATACAACATTTACTTTTCTCTTTCTGACTTACTACATGCTTTATGACACACTCTAGGTTCATCCACATCACTACAAATAATCCAGTTTTGTTCCTTTTTATGGCTGAGTAATATTCCATTGTATATATGTATCTTATCTTCTTTATCCATTCATCTGTCAATGACATTTAGGTTGCTTCATGTCCAGGCTACTGTAAATAGTTCTGGAATGAACACTGGGGTACATGTGTGTTTTTGAATTGTGGTTTTCTCAGGGTATGTGCCTAGTAGTGGGATTGCTGTGTCCTATGGTAGTTTTAGTTTCTCAAGGAAACTCCATACTGTTTCCCTCATGGCTGTATCAGTTTCTATTCCCACCAACAGTGTGAAAAGGTTCCCTTTTTTCACACCCCCTCAAGCATTTATTGTTTATAGATTTTTTGTTGATGGCCATTTTGATAGGTTTCCCCTACTTATCCAACTACTCTTATTCTCTTTGCTCAAAGGAAACTTCTTGGGAGCATTGCAGAGCAGGGCAGAAACAGCTAAATCCAGAAGCTTTAAAAGGCCCAAAGAATTTAAAACACCTTCTAATTACTAGATAAATAGTTATCAGATAAAATAAGCTGGTTTGAGTGGAAGGATTATTTTCTTTGCTTCACGATATACTGCAGTATAGATGAGTACGTCTCAACCATGCCTACAATTAGAATCACCTAAATACTTAAAAATTTACAGATACCAAGGCTGTATCCTACAGAGATCCTCCTTTAATTGGTCCTACATGGGGCATCCAAGAATCAGTCTTTTTAAAAGATCTCTAGGAAACTTAGTTATGTAACCTTCAGTATTTTTTTTTTTTTTTGAGATTTCTGACTTTTTTCAGTTAATTTCTCTACAATGTCTAGGTGAAACCCCTAAAATGACATTTACCTAATAATGGCCATCATCAAAAATTCTAATAGGTTAGTGTGAGGACTGAATGCAAAAGTTTGTGAAAAGTGCTTACATCATGCTTTCCATGTGGAAGGCATTAGTGGTTATTAGTTTCCTTCACTGAACTTACCAAGAGCTATCAGCATAAGCAGTCCTGGAACTCCAAAAGCCAGTGCATAGCAGTCCTTCCCAAAACACTGCACATCTCCTACAGGAAAAAATAAAGCCAAATTATTCCTGAATCTTAAGTCTTTGATGTTCTATTCTATAAGGTCAGGTTTTTGAGGTCATAGACATAGCCATCCTCTTTCCTCCCATCACCTAATCTATAATCCTTCTTTTAGGGTAGACAATTCAAGGTTAAAAGAAATACACTCAGATTTTCAAGCCCTTATAAAAGAGGATGGACAGTAAGAAGCCTTGAACAGATTTCTGGCTGGCCAGAATAAAACATACAGAGGTCCTCAGAAAAGATCCCAACCTCTCAGCATGGGTGTGACAAATGTAGAAATCAAGCTCCCTGCATTGATGGAGAGGTAGAAGACTGAGAAGTATCTAGTCCGTTCCTCTGCCTGAAAAAATAAATAAAAAGGACAAATCATCAGTTCAATGTGCCTACTCAGTCCCTGCCCACCTCATGTTCAGACTAAGTGAGAGGTACATACACTGATTCAGATATTGCCTCCATGGTTTGTGACTATCATATTAGATATTTTAATTAGATATCTTGCTGACCCCAGACAAATATTTCTCTATCTTTCAAACGCTAGTATAAGCAAGCATCTTTAATATTTTTTATCACTTTATCTTGGCAAAAATGTTTATTTTTTATGAAAGTGAGTGCAAGCGTTAGTAGCTCAGTTGTGTCTGACACTTCGCGACTCCATGGACTACATATAGCCCACCAGGCTTCTCTCTCCATGGAATTCTCCAGGCAAGAATACTGGAGTGGATTGCCATTTCCTTCTCTAGGGGATCTTCCCAACCCAGAGATCAAACCTGGATCTCCTGCATTCCAGGCAGATTCTTTGCCATCTGAGCCACCAGGGAAGTCCTATCTTGTATACTACATCTATGCTTTGTGTTAAGTAAGTAAGTAAGTAAAGTCGCTCAGTCGGGTCTGACTGTTTGTAATCCCATGGACTGTAGCCCACCAGGCTCCTCCGTTCATGGGATTCTCCAGGCAACAATACTGGAGTGGGTTGCCATTTCCTTCTCCAGGGGATCTTCCCGACCCTGGGATCGAACCCAGGTCTCTCACATTGCAGGCAGACGCTTTAACCTCTGAGCCACCAGGGATGAATTGTGTTATATATGTATTTTTGCATTAAATGTCTGTTTCTTTCAGTAGGTTGAGAGTTCTAAGAGGCCAGAAATTGTATCTTACTATTTTCTGTAATCTCAACTATCATTACTATTATAGCACCTGATTTATATTACAGACTCAGTTCAGTTCAGTCACTCAATTGTGTCTGACTCTTTGTGACCCCATGGACTGCAGCACATCAAGCCTCCCTGACCAACACGAACTCCCAGAGTTACAGACTCAGTAAATATTTTTTAATGGAATTAAGTGAATGAATAACTGAGATAAAAATTAAATAGATTTTGTGGAATGTGTGGTAGGAATAGGACTAGAACATGATTCTAGTAAACTGTTGATCAAACAGGATAATTTTCCTAATGCTTCCCTAATGCTTATGGGAAGTCTGCCAGAGAGTAGAAAAGGAAGTCTGTGGGCTTGAAAGTGACTGGTGGAAACTTGAATGTGGGTTTGTCATATTTCTGGAATATCTTTGTGGAGAGCTTACAAAATTAAGTAACTTTCAAATAAAGTTGTTGACACTTTATTTATTATGCACATCTGTGCTTCATTCTGACTTCCCATATCTTTTTCTGACACATCAGCACAATCTCCATTTTCTATATATGGTGTATTTTGCTTCCTCTTCTGGTCCCCACTTAAATCCGTTCTACTCACCCATGTGTATAGTTCATTATGTATAGAATTCCACTTGCCAGAGGCTGGGTATTTCTCCAGGTTAGCAAGCAGTTATATTCTATGGACCCTCGGGCAGATGAAGAATATAAAATAACTCAAATGTTCTGATGGGTTAGAGGAAAGAAGGAGGACAAATCACAGAGAAAGAACAGAAAAACAGATACATGATAAATAGCTATAGAAGAGGAAATAATACATAAACAGAATCAAAAAGGAAAACTGAGAGGTAAAAAGAAGTTAGAAATGTTGTCTGATCCAAGAATAGACTACTTCCCTTTCCTGGTTGTCACTGCTTCCTTAACAGACCCATTTTTACATTTATTCATACTGATTTTTCCCCACTGACAATGGAAAGTATTTAGGAAAAGAAGAAATGATTATCCAGACATGTTCATCTAGAGAAACTCATTCTGTTTTATCCCAAATGGTCATTTTCCCCTTTCATAGAATCCTGAAGCTAGAGATGCTTAAATCATCTCCACACTACTCACCATCTCCCATTCCCAAAGTGATGACCATGTATCTTCTAAAATACCTCAAGTGAGAGCAAACTCACTACTTTTAGCTATTTGAAGTTTTTCTTTCCATCAAGCAAACAGCTGATTTTCTATAGCTTTCTTTTATTGATCTTTGGATTAATTACTGACATCCTTCCAATATCTATAGACAGTTGTAATATTCTCTTTAATCTTCTCTTATCCAGGCTAAATACCTCCTTTTCCCTCAACCTTTCCTCATAAGATACACCTTTTAGTCCACTTGCCACCTTGGTCACTTTCCTTTGAAATGTTTCCGTTTTTCTCTCTATTAATGACCAGTACCCAGCACTGAACACAACTCTTCAGATATGATCTGATAGTGAATGACTTTATTCTTGGCAAATGGCTACCTGTCATTTAATGCCTGCTCTACTTTTTTTAAAACATAGAAATGACAGGACTCTTACATGTTTTTCTTCAAACTGGTCTCCACCAAAAGCTGCCACGCAGGGTTTGATACCTCCTGTTCCCAAAGCTATTAGACTCAGGCCGACCATTGACAGGACTCTAAAATGGAAAGGTGAGAGTACTAATCATACTGATACTAAATACAACTGTAGAAATGGAATATAGAGCTATAAGAGAAAAAATATGTGTACAAGGGCACGACCTCCCTCACATTTCTATACTAGGAGAGACTCGGGAGCATTTACAACCTTCATAATCCTTGAGTTTCTGCCAGAAAGTATCATTACATGGGAAGATTTTGTCCCTGATACTTTCATTTATGTCATGTGTGCAACATATAGAAGCAGATACCCAAAGAACTCCAGAGTTAAGGCACTGGTTCTCAGTTTCATTATAGTCAAAGGGACACTTCCATAAAAGTCCTTGTGAACTTTTATCCCACATATCCTTAGTAACTACAAAATAAAATTTTAAGTTAGTCATAACTAATAGGAGATATGTCAGTGATTTCTGATGGGACAACAATAATAAGGTATCTAACATCTTAAATCTCAAACAAAATTCTTAACTCATTGGAAAATACACATATAAACATACGATAAACAAGAATATATATTATCTGCTTCTTGGACAAGACTAATTCTCTCTACTAACTGAACCAACAGAAATCAGAACCTATCAAGAGTTTGGCATCATAAGCATCAATAGCTTAATAAAGAGGAACAGAGCAACTGGAATACATGGACTACACAGAAACAGAAATAACCTGAGCTTTGAATGTGAATTCTACACTATATTATAAGGAAATATCATAGGCATATTTTTTTGACTGTCTCAAAGAACAAAGTGTGGATGGGTGAATAGGTGAAGGAATATAGAGGACATGAAGGTTTTTGTGTCTTCAAGCATATGAATAGTTTTCATGGAAAGGATACTAACTGGGCATCCTACAAGTCCCCAAATATTTAATAAAAACAAATGAGCTCAGATAACACAGAAAAGAGTTCAACTGATCAGTTTTTTTTCTTAATCAATTTGGTAATAAAACAGTATGTTAGAAATAAAGGGATCTCTGGTAAGAAGATAAACATCTGTAATGAATGCATGAGACATTTACCTGTCCAGTGGAGAAAAAGTGGTTCAGTTTTTATTCCATGATTTTACTCACATGTGTAAATTTTGTCCCCCCAGTATTGGTAAGGCACTCACAGACTTGATCACATGGCCAAGCACATATACCAAGGAGAGATAGATGATTGTCCTGTTGAAAGAGTTAAATCAATCAGTCTACAAACAGAATTCAGATATTTGAGTAATATAGACTCAGAATTTATACTGTTCTCAGTGCCAGGATAAATGAAGCAGGAGGAGGAAGAGTTGGAGGAGAAAAGAATTATCTGAGAAATGCAAACAGATTTTCCCTCAGAGATTTTTAATATTAATTACTAAGTTCAAGGCTACAAGAAATCATGCAGTAAAGATACTTTTTAGCTTTATTCAACCTAACATTTTCCCAAACTTATTTAACTATGAGAGCTTTATATTCCTACATACCATTCACCAGATCCTATGCAATCAATTTTCAACAAAATGAACTCTGAGAAATGCTAATTTAGACAATTCCAGAGATGACAACTCCACAGAAAATATCTGAGTGATGGATACCTGAGATCCATCTCTGGTCCAAGAGGATGATGTTATAGGGGACAAGTATAACATTATCCCCAAACATCTCTTGGTACTATTTTCAGAGACTTAAAATATATTGAAATGAATAGACCGTTAGTCTAACTCATGAAAATATTTATTGTATTCTTAAGAAAGAAACTATAGAAAGAAGTCAGAAAAGAGAAAGAGATGGTAAAAGAGCTGCAAAGAGGGACTTATAAGAAGATACTAAAAAGGTTGAAATGACTCAATCTGGAGGAGAGATGGATAGTATATCAAATTACTATTAATACATTGAATTTTACATTTTGTTGTCAACTATCTCTGTCATCTGAGATCAGAACAAGAATTGGTCTTAAACTTCAGAATGGTAGGTTAAAATTAGATACAAGAAAAAACCCCTCCTGATGGAAAAGGGGATAAAAATATTGGAAACATTGATTATGAAGAGACAAAACCTTTCTGTATTGTCAGTCTGACAGAGATTCTTATTTGTCATGGATGACACAAGTATATTCTTGCTTGGAAGCAAGAGGCTAGAAGTGATAGTCTCTGCGCAATTATTCGATGAAACTTCTTGGAACATGACATCCTATTGTCCTTACTTGAATTTTCCCAACCATGAGTCAGCAATGACTGCTCCCAAGATGGGAGTGAAATAGCAGAGGCTGCTGAAGGCGTGGTACACAGACGTGGAAGTGTCTTCACTCCAGTGCAGGTAATACAGGAAATACACGGTCAGCACAGCTAAGCAAAAAAAAAAAGAGAGAGAGAGAGAGCCAAAACAAAATAGATACATTAAAATGTTTATGGAGGAAAAGAACATTTGATAAGATCTTTGAAGGTGATCTTGACCTTTAACAGTCCAATCTGTGAAGCAACTGAGGAGTGACTGTTGGGCAGTAGAAGGGCCCTTGGGAGTTGTGGTTGTAAAAGAGGCTGTGTTTAGTCTACAAACACAATACTGCCTTCCGTCTTTGTGCATATATCACCATTTAGGTCAATCTGAAAGATAAAATGGGGCTTCTAATATCCCTTCCTTCTCCTTCCCCCCAAAATTGGACATGACTTAGTGACTAAACCACCACTCTCTTTCCCAGCAACAGTGTAATCCATAGACCTGAAGGACAGAAATAAAGAATGGAATGCCCTTGATGAGAGTTTTTCCACTTATATTCTCATAGGCTGTATTCTGGTTTCCAATACTCCTTTCTGGTTTTGGTCTTTATGAGTTAGTAGGTGAAATCCCATCAGGCATTTGTGGGGACATCTTCACCAAAGGAAAGGACAAACTGGATGAAGGCAGAAAGAATAGACAAGGGAAATAAGTGCATATAAGATAGGTTGTTACAAACATAGGGTGAGAGTGTGTGGAGAAAAGTAGGACTTGGGGACACAAAATTACCTTTCATGCCATAATAGGAAAAGCGCTCACAGAATTCGTTCACCACAATGAAGACAATACTCAGTGGATAGTTGGAGCCACAGATTTTCTAGGAAACAAAAAGACACTGGTTCAAGCATGAACAATATTTCCCCGCTTAGACCATTATACTGTTTCACAACAGAAAAAACCATTTAAGTCACCATGATAGGTCATGCAAAGCAATGGTCCCTACTCTTCATGAAATAGCCAGTATCATACTAAAAGTGCTTGCATTGCTGATCCAGCAGTCAGAGAAACCATTCTGAATACTCCTCTGTCCATCATTCATTTAATATGGAACTGCTCAGGCATTTCTTGATACTAGACACCAGGACTTGTTCATCTTTCCACAAGCACTAAATGGAAACCCTGGGGCACTGGGCAAGAGAATAATCATCCTTATTTCTAGGAATATAACAAAGAGTTGGCCTCTAGAGCATGTGATATCCAGGAAGTTACACTCAGATGTTAGTACCCTGCTTAGCTCCACTGTATAGATTAATCTTTCCGTCTCCACTTGCGCATTCATTGTGCTGGGAAGAATCTTAGCAATATGAAGACTTCCTGCCAGGCACAGAACCCAGTACATATTCCTAAAGGTAAGATGATTGGTTCCCTTGCCCTTGGGCAGAGAATTCCTAAATCCTGTCAAATCAAATGTCCATTCTTTCTATGAAATAGAGATTCTGTAACATTTTCACACTAATACTTTTGGGCATTAAAAGTGAAGTCGCTCAGTCGTGTCTGACTCTTTGCGACCCCATGGACTATAGCCTACCAGGCTCCTCTGTCCATGGGATTTTCCAGGCAAGAGTGCTGGAGTGGATTGCCATTTCCTTCTCCAGGGGATCTTCCCAACCCAGGGATCGAACCTGGGTCTCCCACATTGTAGACAGACACTTCACCGTCTGAGCCACCAAAAGGACTATGCTATTCAATGCACTGTATCAGTCAGAATAAAAGGAATACCATGTTTTATTTCAAATCCCTACCCATTATGATAGTCCAACCAATATGAGAGATGGAGGTATGTGTCCTTGGTTCAACTGAATCTTGTCATGAGATTTTCTTTTAGTTGCTTTTTCAAATACACAAGATGTATGTATCTATATATATGTATAAGTAATGTATAAGATGTATATGTACATACATCTTTGTAAGCAGCCTTAAATTCTTTGGGACCGGAAGATATATGACTAACTAAATGAATGATAAATTAATAAATTAATGTACTCATTCTTTTATCCATATGGATATATAAACAGCCCTCCAAAATATGAATATATATTAATATATAATAAAAAGTTGCTTGAAAGACATAATGAATAGTCTTTTTATTTTTCCAGTTCACAGCTTAAGAATAATGCAAGCTGAAGTTTACTTAACACGCTTCTACTAGCTATGTAACACTGTCACTAGCGGTACTCAGATACTGATCCAGTCATTGTCACTACACCTGCCTTTCTATTTTAGTTTTATTATTCAAAAAAACTACCATATCTAGGATACTGCTTAATACTACTTCTTTGCTTGTAGTGAGAACTCAGTAATACTTGTTGTAGGCTCTCTTCTTATAGGATTTTGATATGCGGATTAAATCCCAAGTGTATAAAGTAAAACATTATTGTTACTTCCTTGCTTCTCTGTCCTTTTGCCTATTGTAAACTGGAACACAGTAAGAGAGGCCAGATCTATTCTAAAACTTCTCTTGGTATCCAGCATAGACTCTGTGTATAGGGGAAATTAAGGGCTGAGTTTTGGAGTTTTTTTTGGTAAAGAAAGAACAATCATGTACAGTTCTCTAGAAAGAGTACTTGCCAAGTTTTCATGGATATGCAAATTGTTTTTTCTTAGAAACTCAGAATATACAATGAAACAACAGCCAAGTCCTGGATACCCACTGAAGAACTCTGACCACCTCCTGCTGCCGCTTCCTCTCCTAAGTTAAAGAAACTCCTGTTTAGATCTGGTTTACAGGTTCAGTCTAACTCCAAGAGAGAAAAGTTTTTAATATCTAATACAGCTCAACCTGACGCTGCAGGGACCAAGGAGGAGAACCAACAGACTACATCTGTTCCTGTCAGAGGCAGAGATGAATCCCAGGACTCACCGGAGATAGTTTCTTTGGAAAGTTGGAGGATTGAGGTGGTACCTCTTCAGTGGAGACAGGTAAAAAAAGAGTGTCCTTGGATTCATTTTTCTGGAAGGGATTCATGGTTGGCTCCTCACTCTCTCTCTCTTCAAGCATTTGGCTTTGGTAGGCAGTTGGGACAGCTGCCAGCTACTGTGAAAAAGGAGGACTAGGCTTAACCCTGTGTCCAGTGAGTGTCCCGCTTCAGAAGCTGCCTGCAAAGCAAAAAGCTGTAGAAGAAAGGATTGGGTCTCAAAGGCTAATTTAAAAGAATTTTTACATAAAAGGTAGAGGTCAGGAAAGTGAGACTAACAAATCATGGAATGAGACAATATAATGCTGGAGAATTGCAAATAAGGGAAAATAGTTAAGAATACAATGCCTGAAGCATAGCCTGGAGCATAGATTTCTAAAATCGATTTCAGGGTGATAAGAGCTGCCATTTACTGCACAGCTACTGTGGGTTTTTCCAGTTGTCATGTATGGATGTGAGATTTGGACTATAAAGAAAGCTGGGCACCGAAGAATTGATGTTTTTAAACTGTGGTGTTGGAGAAGACTCTTGAGAGTCCCTTGGACAGCAAGGAGATCCAACCAGTCCATTTCTAAAGGAAATCAGTCCTGAATATTCATTGAAGCTGAAAATCCAATATTTTGGCCACCTGATGTGAAGAACCGACTCATTGGAAAAGACTCTGATGCTGGGAAAGATTGAAGGCAGGAGAAGAAGGGGACGACAGAGGATGAGATGGTTGTATGGCATCATCGACTCAATGGACATGAGTTTGAGTAAACTCCAGGAGTTGGTGATGGACAGGGAGGCCTGGCGTGCTGCAGTCCATGGCGTCACAAAGAGTCAGACATGACTGAGCGACTGAACTGAACTGTGGGGAAGGTTTATACACACACACATTATATCTACATATTCTAATTCTAACTATCCTCATTTTACAGGAAATAATGTCTCAAGAGGTTGTGTAATTAGTCCAAAGTCAGGTGGCCAGTAAGTAGCAGATCTGGAATTTTCACTATGCCATTACAGATAAATTAGTACCAGTAATGCTTAAGGTCATTACTTAAGAATGACATCAATGGAGATAGAAACAGAAGAACATAGACGAATTGCACTGAAGAAGGAAAGTTATTTCCAAGCTGAATTTGGACAGACCAAAAAATGTTGATTTTTGGTTTTCAATATTATAAAGTTCAGCTAGAAGGAAAATGGAGACTAAACCAAAAATAAGCCAGGAAACAGGTGAATCCATTATTTTATTTTAGAATAGGATATCCTAAGACTTTATCCATCATCAGAGATGGAAGGAATCCTAAATCTAAAGGAGAACGTGTGTTTAGCAAGGTGTATGAATACAAAATCATCACATAGAAATTAACTGTATTTAAATATCAGCAAAAACAGATAGAAGAGAGAATTTAAAAAATTATACCAGCTAATGGCATAAAAAATACCAAGGAATAAATCTATTAAAAGACATTGATACTAAACACTAAAACATTATTGAAAGAAATTAAAATGTCTAAATAAATGGAGAGACATACCATGTTCATGATTTGGAAGGCTCAGTAAAGATGTGAGAAATTCCCAAACCAATCTATGTTTGCAAGACAAAATTCAACAGGTTTGTGAGTGTAGAAAATGATGAGTTGATTTTTAGAATGCATATGGAGATACAAAAAGCCAAGAACAGCAAAGGCAATCTTGAAGAACAATAATGGCAGATTTGCACTACTCAGTAGGAAACCAATTATAAAGCTATAGTAATTATAACAGAATAATACCTCAACTGAAATTCTATCACCTCCACTAGCTTTGTTCGTAGTGATGCTTTCTAAGGCCCACTTGACTTCACATTCCAGGATGTCTGGCTCTAGGTCAGTGATCACACCATCGTGATTATATGGGTTGTGAAGATCTTTTTTGTACAGTTCTTCTGTGTATTCTTGCCATCTCTTCTTAATATCTTCTGCTTCTGTTAGGTCCATACCATTTCTGTCCTTTATCAAGCCCATCTTTGCATGAAATATTCCTTTGGTATCTGATTTTCTTGAAGAGATCTCTAGTCTTTCCCATTCTGTTGTTTTCCTCTATTTCTTTGCATTGATCACTGAGGAAAGCTTTCTTATCTCTTCTTGCTATTCTTTGGAACTCTGCATTCAGATGCTTATATCTTTCCTTTCTCCTTTGCTTTTCACTTCTCTTCTTTTCACAGATATTTGTAAGGCCTCCCCAGACAGCCATTTTGCTTTTTTGCATTTCTTTTCTATGAGGATGGTCTTGATCCCTGTCTCCTGTACAATGTCACGAACCTCATTCCATAGTTCATCAGGCACTCTATCTATTAGATCTAGGCCCTTAAATCTCTTTCTCACTTCCACTGTATAATCATAAGGGATTTGATTTAGGTCATACCTGAATGGTCTAGTGGTTTTCCCAGAT
>NW_011494604.1:75767-76424 GCF_000754665.1 Bison bison bison | reverse complement strand
TCTAATACAGCTCAACCTGACGCTGCAGGGACCAAGGAGGAGAACCAACAGACTACATCTGTTCCTGTCAGAGGCAGAGATGAATCCCAGGACTCACCGGAGATAGTTTCTTTGGAAAGTTGGAGGATTGAGGTGGTACCTCTTCAGTGGAGACAGGTAAAAAAAGAGTTTCCTTGGAATCATTTTTCTGGAAAGGATTCATGGCTGGCTCCTCTCTCTCTCTTCAAGCATTTGGCTTTGGTAGGCAGTTGGGACAGCTGCCAGGCTACTGTGAAAAGGGGGACTGGGAGGGGAAGAGGGGGTGGCTTCAGCAACCAGTTTTAACCCTGTGGGTGTCGGGCTTAAGTAACTTCTTACGAAGCAGAAAGCTATATGGAAAAAACAAAAACTATTGGGTCTCAGAGACTAGTTTAAAAGAATGTTTATGTAAAAGGTAAAGCACGGGGAAGTGAGATACTGTAAAATGCTGGAGAACTGCACATGAGTGAAAAGTAGTTAGAAATATAATGCCTAGAACATAGACTGGAGCACAGATTTAAACACTGATTTCAGAGTAATAATAGCTGCCATTTATCACACACCAATTGTGTATATGTGTGTGTGTGTGTATACACACATATATTATCTTTATGTTCTTATTCTTACTACCATCCTCAC
>NW_011494604.1:74916-75667 GCF_000754665.1 Bison bison bison | reverse complement strand
GATTCATGGACCTGACATTCCAGGTTCCTATGCAATATTGCTCTTTACAGCATCAAACCTTGCTTCTATCACCAGTCACATCCACAGCTGGGTATTCTTTTTGCTTTCATTCTTTCTGGAGTTATTTCTCCACTGATCTCCAGTAGCATATTGGGCACCTACTAACCTGTGGAGTTTCTCTTTCAGTATCCTATCATTTTGCCTTTTTCATACTGTTCATGGGGTTCTCAAGGCAAGAATACTGAAGTGGTTTGCCATTCCCTTCTCCAGTGGACCACATTCTGTTGGATCTCTCCACCATGACCCGCCCATCTTGGGTTGCCCCACGGACATGGCTTAGTTTCATTGAGTTAGACAAGGCTGTGGTCCTAGTGTGATTAGATTGACTAGTTTTCTGTGAGTATGGTTTCAGTGTATCTGCCCTCTGATGCCCTCTTGCAACACCTACCGTCTTACTTGGGTTTCTTTTACCTTGGGCGTGGGGTATCTCTTCACGGCTGCTCCAGCAAAGCGCAGCCAATGCTCCTTACCTTGGACGATGGGTATCTCCTCACCGCTGCCCTTCCAGACCTTCAACATGGGATGGCTCCTCTAGGCCCTCCTGTGCCCGCGCAGCCACGGTGTGGGGTTGGTCCTCCCGGCCACCGTCCCTGGCCTGAGGTGAGGGATGGTGGGCCTTAGAAAGCATCACTATGAACAAAGCTAGTGGAGGTGATAGAATTCCAGTTGAGCTATTCCAAATCCTAAAGAT
>NW_011494604.1:74456-74816 GCF_000754665.1 Bison bison bison | reverse complement strand
GACCACTTCCAATTTGCCTTGATTCATGGACCTGACATTCCAGGTCCTATGCAATATTGCTCTTTACAGCATCAAACCTTGCTTCTATCACCAGTCACATCCACAGCTGGGTATTCTTTTTGCTTTCATTCTTTCTGGAGTTATTTCTCCACTGATCTCCAGTAGCATATTGGGCACCTACTAACCTGTGGAGTTTCTCTTTCAGTATCCTATCATTTTGCCTTTTCATACTGTTCATGGGGTTCTCAAGGCAAGAATACTGAAGTGGTTTGCCATTCCCTTCTCCAGTGGACCACATTCTGTTGGATCTCTCCACCATGACCCGCCCATCTTGGGTTGCCCCACGGACATGGCTTAGTT
>NW_011494604.1:73788-74193 GCF_000754665.1 Bison bison bison | reverse complement strand
TCAATAACCTCAGATATGCAGATGACAGCACCCTTATGGCAGAAAGTGAAGAGGAACTAAAAAGCCTCTTGATGAAAGTGAAAGTGGAGAGTGAAAAAGTTGGCTTAAAGCTCAACATTCAGATAACGAAGATCATGGCATCTGGTCCTATCACTTCATGGGAAATAGATGGAGAAACAGTTGAAACAGTGTCAGACTTTATTTTTCTGGGCTCTAAAATGACTGCCGATGGTGACTGCAGCCATGAAATTAAAAGACACTTACTCCTTAGAAGGAAAGTTATGTCCAACCTAGATAGCATATTCAAAAGCAGAGACATTACTTTGCCAACAAAGGTCCATCTAGTCAAGGCTATGGTTTTCCTGTGGTCATGTACGGATGTGAGAGTTGGACTGTGAAGAAGGC
>NW_011494604.1:73238-73688 GCF_000754665.1 Bison bison bison | reverse complement strand
GATGTTCAAGCTGGTTTTAGAAAAGGCAGAGGAACCAGAGATCAAATTGCCAACATCCACTGGATCATGGAAAAAGCAAGAGAGTTCCAGAAAAACATCTATTTCTGCTTTATTGACTATGTCAAAGCCTTTGACTGTGTGGATCACAATCAACTGTGGAAAATTCTGAAAGAGATGGGAATACCAGACCACCTGATCTGCCTCTTGAGAAACTGTATGCAGGTCAGGAAGCAACAGTTAGAACTGGACATGGAACAACAGACTGGTTCCAAATAGGAAAAGGAGTACGTCAAGGCTGTATATTATCACCCTGCTTATTTAACTTATATGCAGAGTACTCATGAGAAACACTGGACTGGAAGAAACACAAGCTGGAATCAAGATTGCCAGGAGAAATATCAATAACCTCAGATATGCAGATGACAGCACCCTTATGGCAGAAAGTGAAGA
>NW_011494604.1:70449-70801 GCF_000754665.1 Bison bison bison | reverse complement strand
GAGATCAGTGGAGAAATAACTCCAGAAAGAATGAAGGGATGGAGCCAAAGCAAAAACAATACCCAGTTGTGGATGTGATTGGTGATAGAAGCAAAGTCCGATGCTGTAAAGAGCAATATTGCATAGGAACCTGGAATGTCAGGTCCATGAATCAAGGCAAATTGGAAGTGGTCAAAGAGGAGATGGCAAGAGTGAACGTCGACATTATAGGAATCAACGAACTAAAATGGACTGGAATGGGTGAATTTAACTCAGATGACCATTATATCTACTACTGCAGGCAGGAATCCCTCAGAAGAAATGGAGTAGCCATCATAGTCAACGAAAGAGTCCGAAATGCAGTACTTGGATG
>NW_011494604.1:67940-70349 GCF_000754665.1 Bison bison bison | reverse complement strand
CTCTGGGAGTTGGTGATGGACAGGGAGGCCTGGCGTGCTGTGATTCATGGGGTTGCAAAGATTCGGACACGACTGAGCGACTGATCTGATCTGATCTGTGATCTGAATTATAACAGAGGGAACTAACACTAAGATAGACAAGGCAACCAATGTAACAGAGCAGAGTGCAGAAAAAGACAATTGAGGCATCACTGAGGACAAGCATGACACTGCAGTGCAGTGCGGAAAGTGACAGTGTTTTCAGTGAAAAAGAACACCATCTGGATACTCATAATATATTTACCCTTATTTTACATCATGCATAAGACTCAGTTCTATATAGATTATAGATCTGTTAAAGTTTAAAAAATAAAGCTTTTAGAGGAAAACTTAACAGAACATCCTTATGACTGTATAAGCCAAGGTTTTTTAAATAAGACATTAATGGCAATCATAAAAGAAAAACAACTGATATATGGAACAGTATTAAAATTAATAACCTTTTTTTCCTCTTCAGTCGGTTCAGTCGCTCAGCACGCTAGGCCTCCCCGTCCATCACCAACTCCCGGAATTTACTCAAACTCATGTCCATTGAGTTGGTGATGCCATCCTGAGAGAGTCAATTCCCAGGCAGGTTGATAAGAAGTCTGGGGTTCCCCGAGGAGGAGAGAGGGGTCTGGGGTTTTCAAGGAGGAGGAAAGGACAAACTTGTTCTTTTTTTTTTTTTTCTCTACATTCCTTAGTCTTAGTTATGTAAAATGTTTTTTTTTTCTTTAAGCCCAGAACTGATGATTACACAACAAACAACTCAGTTTAAACTTTGTACTAAGGATTATATAACAACAATGTATTCTGCTTGAGGACAGTTTCTCCTTCCTGAATACCTTCTGACTGACTAATCTTGATATCTTAGAATGTATATTATGGGAGTGGGTCTAGTAGGATCTTTCTATTGTTAAGTTCTAATCCTGTTATCCTAAAATGTAACTTGTGGGGGTGGGTCTTGTAAAGTTTTCACAAACTGGAGACATTCTTTTGATTTATTGTAATAACTAATTTTAAATGTATATAACTCCCTTGCTAACACTGGCGGGGGTGCGGGGGCCCACTCTCCATCCCCCTTCTGATGTCTATGTCAGAAGCTTTCTCTGTCCCTTTTCTTTAATAAAACTCTGCTACACAAAAGTTTTTGAGTGATCAAGACTGGTCCCTGGTCCCAAAGCTAAATCTTCTTCTTTGGAGATCATGAATCCAACACTGTTCACCATAAGCTATCAATTTAACCATCTCATCCTCTGTCGGTCCCCTTCTCCTCCCACCTTCAATCTTTCCCAGCATTTTTTCCACTTAAAGATACCGTTAAGAGTAAAATGAAAACTCACAAAGTGGGAGAAAATATTCACATTACTTTACATATAATGTCAAAGGATTTGTGTCCATACTTATAAGTCACTTCAAAAATCAATAACAAGATTCACATTCAGATTTTCAAGTCTTTTGCAATTATAAATAATACTGCAATAATAGCCTTGCAAATAAGTTGAATGTATCTGTAGAACGAATTTGTGGAAGTACGATTGCTGTGACATAAAATGTTTTTAAAATTTTTAGAACTGCCGATTCATTTCCTATTTTCTACTGAGTTGTTTGTTCCCTTCTTGTAAGTTTGTAAGATTTACTTTTATATTAGTTCAGTTCAGTTCAGTCACTCAGTCGTGTCCGACTCTTTGCGACCCCATGAATTGCAGCACGCCAGGCCTCCCTGTCCATCACCAACTCCCAGAGTTCACTCAAACTCACGTCCATCGAGTCAGTGATGCCATCCAGCCATCTCACCCTCTTTCGTGCCCTTCTCCTCCTGCCCCCAATCCCTCCCAGCATCAGAGTCTTTTCCAATGAGTCAACTCTTCGCATGAGGTGGCCAAGTACGGGAGTTTTAGCTTTAGCATCAGTCCTTCCAAAGAACACCCAGGACTGATCTCCTTTAGAATGGACTGGTTGGATTTCCTTGCAGTCCAAGGGACTCTCAAGAGTCTTCTCCTACACCACAGTTCAAAAGCATCAATTCTTCAGCACTCAGCTTTCTTCACAGTCCAACTCTCACATCCATACATGACCACTGGAAAAACCATAGCCTTGACTAGATGGACCTTTGTTGGCAAAGTAATGGCTCTGCTTTTGAATATGCTATCTAGGTTGGTCATAACTTTCCTTCCAAGGAGTAAGCACCTTTTAATTTCATGGCTGCAATCACCATCTGCAGTGACTCTGGAGCCCCAGAAAATAGTCTGACACTGTTTCCCCATCTATTTCCCATGAAGTGATGGGACCAGTATGCTACTGGAGATCAGTGGAGAAATAACTCCAGAAAGAATGAAGGGATGGAGCCAAAGCAAAAACAATACCCAGTTGTGGATGTGATTGGTGATA
>NW_011494604.1:65817-67840 GCF_000754665.1 Bison bison bison | reverse complement strand
ATTATATTCTTTGCAGCCAAAGATGGAGAAGCTCTATACAGTCAACAAAAACAAGACCAGGAGCTGACTGTGGCTCAGACCATGAACTCCTTATTGCCAAATTCAGACTGAAATTGAAGAAAGTAGGGGAAACCACTAGACCATTCAGGTATGACCTAAATCAAATTCCTAACGATTATACAGTGGAAGTAAGAAATAGCTTTAAGGGCCTAGATCTAATAGATAGAGTGCCTGATGAACTATGGAATGAGGTTCGTGACATTGTGCAGGAGACAGGGATCAAGACCATCCCCATGGAAAAGAAATGCAAAAAAGCAAAATGGCTGTCTGGGGAGGGCTTACAAATAGCTGTGAAAAGAAGAGAAGTGAAAAGCAAAGGAGAAAAGGAAAGATATGAGCACCTGAATGCAGAGTTCCAAAGAATAGCAAGAAGAGATAAGAAAGCCTTCCTCAGTGATCAATGCAAAGAAATAGAGGAAAACAATAGAATGGGAAAGACTAGAGATCTCTTCAAGAAAATTAGAGATACCAAGGGGACATTTCATGCAAAGATGGGCTCGATAAAGGACAGAAATGGTATGGACCTAACAGAAGCAGAAGATATTAAGAAGAGATGGCAAGAATACACAGAAGAACCTTACAAAAAAGATCTTCATGATCCATATAATCACGATGGTGTGATCACTGACCTAGAGCCAGACATCCTGGAATGTGAAGCCAAGTGGGCCTTAGAAACATCACTACGAACAAAGCTAGTGGAGGTGATGGAATTCCAGTTGAGCTATTTCAAATCCTGAGAGATGATGCTCTGAAAGTGCTGCACTCAATATGCCAGCAAATTTGGAAAACTCAGCAGTGGCCACAGGACTGGAAAAGGTCAATTTTCATTCCAATCCCAAAGAAAGGCAATGCCAAAGAATGCTCAAACTACTGCACAATTGCACTCATCTCACACACTACTAAGTAATGCTCAAAATTCCTCAAGCCAGGCTTCAGCAATACGTGAACCGTGAACTTCCAGATGTTCAAGCTGGTTTTAGAAAAGGCAGAGGAACCAGAGATCAAATTGCCAATACCTGCTGGATCATGGAAAAAGCAAGAGAGTTCCAGAAAAACATCTATTTCTGCTTTATTGACTATGCCAAAGCCTTTGACTGTGTGGATCACAATAAACTGTGGAAAATTCTGAAAGAGATGGGAATACCAGAGCACCTGACCTGCTTCTTGAGAAACCTGTATGCAGATCAGGAAGCAACAGTTGGAACTGGACATGGAACAACAGACTGGTTCCAAATAGGAAAAGGAGTACGTCAAGGCTGTATATTATCACCCTGCTTATTTAACTTATATGCAGAGTACTCATGAGAAACACTGGACTGGAAGAAACACAAGCTGGAATCAAGATTGCCGGGAGAAATATCAATAACCTCAGATATGCAGATGACACCACCCTTATGGCAGAAAGTGAAGAGGAGCTAAAAAGCCTCTTGATGAAAGTGAAAGTGTGAAGTCTCTCAGTCGTGTCCGACTCCTAGCGATCCCGTGGACTGCAGCCTACCAGGTTCCTCCATCCATGGGACCTTCCCGGGAAGAGTACTGGAGTGGCTTGCCATTGCCTTCTCTGTCCAGTCGCCAACTCAACCTGAACCAGCTGCGCTTGCTGCTGCGAGTGCAGTCACTACGGACTCCGCCCCGCGCCAGCCCAGCGCCGTCCCACTCGGCGCTGATTGGCTTCCTGGAGAAGGGCGCCCCGACCCTTGGCCGCAAGGCTCCTTGTCCCTGCGCCAACTTCACGCGGTGCGACGCACGTAGCCCCCGGGAGGCCACGCCTCTGAGGTAACGCGCTGGGAGACGAGTTCTTTGGTGGAGCGACGCGAGGCGGGAATGAAGTAGCCTACTTCAAGTGGCGTGGGAAGGAGGAGGCCCCGGGATACCCGGAGGGCAGGACCACAGGCTTCTGGACCGAGCAGCCCGGCTTTTAGGGGCTCTTTGAAGGAGAACCGGCTTTTTTGAGGAGATGTGG
>NW_011494604.1:65394-65717 GCF_000754665.1 Bison bison bison | reverse complement strand
GCATCACTGACTCGATGGACGTGAGTTTGAGTGAACTCCGGGAGTTGGTGATGGAGAGGGAGGCCTGGCGTGCTGCGATTTATGGGGTAGCGAAGAGTCGGACACGACTGAGCGACTGAACTGAACTGAACTTGAGAACTCGCTCAGGGCTGTCAATATTGGAAGGTCCAGCTGCTCCATTCATGCTTCTCCTGTGGCTCTGACTTTGCCTCCCCCGTTAGTGCCCACTGCCGCTGCTGCTGCTAAGTCGCTTCAGTCTTGTCCGACTCTGTGCAGTCCCATAGACGGCAGCCCACCCGGCTCTCCCGTCCCTGGGATTCTCC
>NW_011494604.1:54906-65286 GCF_000754665.1 Bison bison bison | reverse complement strand
AGAAAGGTGAGTAAAAAAGGTTCAGAGTTAGGATCTGAAGATGCTTAGAATCAGTTGCAGCTAGATTACGTTGGGTTGCCTGCCTTCATTTCTTTTCTTCACAGACATCCTTGGCGGCATTAAGGACACGGCCTCTTAAAAAAGATTGAGTAGATCAAGGTCAGAGCGTGTGGCAGGGTAGTAGCATTAATCATTGAAAAATAATTGTCTTTTTTTTCCCCCCGTCAAAAGTTCATGACTTTAAGGGTAAAGAAGAGAGATGTGCTATAGTAGAGGAGAAACACAAAAGAAAGTTTACAAATGGTTGCCTTAACCATGGTGGCTTTTAAAGGTGATAGTGTAATCAGAAAACTTCCTTACTTAACTGCTATCTTCGCCAAATTTTTCATTTATTGTTCCAGACAGGTAGATGAACGTGGCTCCCTCAGCCCATCTGCTTCTCTAAATTCTGCTTTTTTAAAGTATACTTAGATTGTTTCCTGTGGTATTAAGCACTCAGGTTCTGGACCCAGAATCTTTGAAACTTTACCCTCATACTCTACAGTGTGACTTGTACAAACCAAAGTTTAGTATGCTCATCATTAAAATTGGGGGAAAAAATAATAGTACTTATACTTTACAGTTGTTGAGAGATTCAATGAGTTAGTGAAGAAGTGAAAGTTGCTCAGTCGTGTCTGACTCTTTGTGACCCAAAGGACTCTTTTCGAGCCCACCAGGCTCCTCTGTCCATGGAGTTCTTCAGACAAGAATACTGGAGTGGGTAGCCATTCCCTTCTCCAGGGGATCTTCCTGACCCAGAAATCAAACCTGTGTCTCCTGCTTTGCAGGCAGATTCTTTACCCGTTGAGCCACCAGAGAAGCTCAGATGAGTTAGTATAAGAAAGCATTTAAAATAATTTGTGCCATAAATAAAAGCTCTGAAAAGTTATTATTTTTGAGACTTTAGTGTCATGCAACATTAAAAGCCGTCTTTGGTGGCTGCTTTCTTTTCTAAATCTTGAATTATTTTATGAGGTAGGAATTATGATTTTGTTTACAGGTAAGAAGACTTGTTCATGGAAGCCTAGTCCTCTGACTCTCTGGTCATTATTCGTATCTATTTGGCATTTAACATATATATGCATATTTTATTTTACCTATGTGTATATATGGGTGTGTGTGGACACTTTTATTTCCTAACCAGAATTTGAGTGGGGAATCTGTACTATATAAAATCCTAGACTTTTACATCTAACATAGAGCCCTAGGCATGTTTGGTGACAATGATGATGTTTCAGTGATGTTTTATTATGGTAGCCAGAGAGCAGGAACAGTGTTTTAAGCTGACTTTACTTTAAAAAGGCTTCCAACCTTTTTAAATCTGAGGTTTCCATTTTATAACAAGGAGGAAAGTAGAGCGTCAAGAAATTGAAGTTTTGGAACACCCAAGTTTGTGCATTTAATCATTCTTTCAACCTGTATAAATAATAAGTACATACCACATTCCAAGCACTAGTCTAACCTCTGGGAATATAGCAGCGAACCAAAGAGATAAGAAGGCAGCCACCAGGAATGGTATGAGTTTTGCCCTTGTGAAGCTTACCTTCTAATGTGAATTTTCTCTAAACATATATTTAGATGAACAATATTGTTTTAGCCCAGGAAGAAACAAATTAATAAACTAAATAAAATTTAAAATATATTGAAGTGATATTTCAGGTTGCTTCTCTTGTATCCATTCATGATAAATTACCTCAGGAATTTATGACAGCTATGTGCATTTGTTCTTTTTTCACCAATCTGTAACCATATCTCACTTTATAGCTTCCTATCATATACCATTCAGAAAAATAACTTACATATGCATTGAAGATAAGTTGTAAATAAATGAAGATATAAGTAAAATAAAATCATAAAAAGAGTATAAAAATTTAGGAGATTATATTTTAGCTCTTAGGGTAAGGAGGACCTTTCTAAGCATGACACCAAAGGCAGAAGTCATAGAGGGAAAGATTGTTATGCTTGACTACATAAAAGTCACAAAAGTATGATAAAACCATACAGAAGATATTATGGCTTAAACTGAAAACTTGTTAAAATGTATATATGTGTACACACATACACGCATCCATGCATACATCTATGTTGTTCAGTTGCCAAGTCATGTTCAACTCTTCGCAACCCCATCGACCACAGCACATCAGGCCTCCCTAACCCTCATCATCTCCCGGAGTGTGCCCAAGTTCATGTCCATTGAATCAGTGATGCCATCCAATCATCTCATCCTCTATCTCCCTCTGCCCCTTCTGCCTTCACTCTTTCCCAGCGTCAGGGTCTTTTCCACTGAGTCGGCTGTTCGCATCAGGTGGCCAGAGTATTGGAGTTTCAGTTTCAGCATCAGTCCTTCCAGTGAGTATTCAGGGTGGATTTCCTTTAGTATTGACTGGTTTGATCTTCTTGCTGTCTAAGGGACTGTCAAGAGTCATGCATATATATATGTACACACACACACACATACATACATATTTTATATGTAAGAATAGAAAAACACCTATGCCAGAATTTTGTAGTTACTTAAAGGTAAATTTTCTTCACCAGTCTCAGAGGCCATGAATTTATGGGTGACATTATCTAATGGGCTTTTAAGAGAAAGTAATAAGTATAGGAGTGGAGCACTATCCTTTGAGGTTGGAGCAATGAAGATTACATGCCCTTTCTTTCAGTGAAACTGGCCAAGGTAGTTTATTGGATTAAAGGGATTCTTTTGATCTAATGTGACACATTTCTTTTTTGATTATAGTTATATTTGTTTGTTCATGTCTATTTAAGCGCCTATCTAACCATAAGCTAGAATAATAGGAAGAAAATACTTTAATTATTATGAAGAGTAACTATAGCAATCAACTTTTTGCTGTTGTCGTTACTTTTATATCACAGTATATTCAGAACATGGATAAAATTAATGGCCTTTATACAACTTTCCCCTAAAATTACATAGCTAGTAAAAGAATTATGAATGTAATCTCTTTCTTATTTCCTGTTGTGACACACACTCTCATCTAGAATAATTTTCACCCTACTTTCCAGAAGTAAAGAAGCAGAGAAATTGTCATTTATTTATCAGATAAATACTAATGGAACATTTACTGTGTGTCAGCACTATTTTAGACACTGAGTGTGTAGTGGAGAGCTAAATAACATGGTCTCTCCCCTCATGCAGTCATAGAGTAGAAGCTGAAAATTTTTCTTTATAAACATTCCAACTAATAAATGAAAAGGGTATGACAGAATAGTGCTGTTTTGCAACCTTTAGTAAATTATCCATCACTGTAAACATATCAAAAAGAGAGACAGCTAGATATTAAGTACCTTATCATAATGGCTCATCATAACCTCACATATTACATGTATATGCCAAAAATTCAAGCAAGAATCATTTTGACCCTGGATCACCAACTACCAATTTGTAGAAACTCAGAACATTTAACTCCACCCCATGAATGAAGTTAGCAAAGCTAGACTACGGGACGTTCATAGGACAATTGACATAGTTTCATCAACCAATAAATCGCAAAGGGGAGAAAAGGTAGAGTAGAAACCCATAGATGAAAAGAAATTTAAAAGGTAACCAATTATAATTTGTGGCTTTTATTTGGATCTTGATTCAAATAGTTTTAAAACTTCAAAAAAATTGGAAATGGGAGCACTAACTGGATGTTTATAAAATCAGGGAATCATGATTATGTAGGTTAGATAGTGGCTATATTTTATTTTTTTTAATCTATAATCTTTTGGGAATATACTTTGAAATATTAGAATCTTAAAAAATCAAAAGCTATTCTGGTCTTTAATAATGAGTAAAATGATGCACTTTTCTTGGGATGGTGTCATGGACACAGTTCTTAGTGTTCATTTTAAGATGTGATACATCAAGACAGGAACTAGTCAGGTGTTCATACTTCTTATCATTATCTCAAACATATTTCACAATTCTTGACACACATAAAGATTTACATTTCAGATGAGACATTAAGACAGTTTGACAGCACAAGAGAAATTTCTTACCTTGACTAGCAGGTAAATACTGCTGAGAAATTGTAGGTAAGATAGAGCATAGTCAGGTTTTGTATTCATGAAGACCTCATCTGAACCTCAATTAGTAAATACAACCGTTCTTTAGAGTCTCAGGTCCTAAATATACTATACTCTCTAGATTCTTTTATCAGAATAAAAAGTGATTTACAACATATTGTCTGAATAAAGAATTTTTAGGACCCTTTATTGATCTTGTTTAGTTTCCTTTTAAATTAACAGTAATGCCCTTCCTAAGGAAAGGCTCAGATTTTGGTTTATATATTTCAGCACTTAGAGATGAGATATATTATTCTATCTGTATTTAAGTAAATATTATTTTATCAAAGTTTATAATCTGCTTTACAATCATCATTCTCATAATTAGTGAGCTTCTCCATTCCCGAATTCTTTGTTTTTATTCATCATTTCTTATCTGGATTTCATCATCACAGCTTTTGCAAGAGGTTCTCTCTCAAACAGGCAGTCTTCCTTAAGTTTATGAAAGCTATCAGTGGTCTTAAAAATTCAACCATATTTTGGTATAATTTTTTCTTTAGAATATGTTAGCAACTGCTCCATTATCTTCTGCTATTGAGTGTTGCTGTGGAAAAGCATGACAATCTGGGATTTTTGTTTTTTCTCTTCTCAGTAGGTCACTGGTTCTTACTGTATGGTCCCTGGATCAGAAGCATTAACATCACATGGGAATACATTAAAATACAAATTTTCAGGCCCTGTTTTATAGCTACTGAATTGGGAACTTTTATTTCCTTTTTCTGCCTGAACACTTGAAAATTTCTTACTTTGAAATTCAATAGCTTAATCCAAGATATCTTAGAATTGAAAGGTATCAAAATTTCCTGGATTCATCTTTCAGTGTGTACTCTGGCTGGTCACAAATACCTAGTAAACAAATTAATCACTTGGCTTTTATGACTGGATGGTCATATATCTCAGGATAGTTTTAATTTATGCCCGTTATCCCAATATGTTTACTACTAGTGTCCACTTTTACTCTCAAGACTGTCCTAGTTTGAATGATAGATGATTATTTGTGATCAGTGAGACCAATAGTTTGCAAAATACCTATGACTGATAAAGATGCTATATGAATTCTGTGAAAGCCCTGATAGGAGATTCAGAGTAGAGGCTCATAGGGGTTTTGAGCAAAATCGTGCCTATTTTGAAAAGTAATCATCCTCATTTTGAGAGAACTCTTGACTTGCTAGTGGGCTGTGGTAGAGACTGAATCCTCATTTGACTGTAGAACACCAGCTGTCCCACATGAATTGAGTGTCAATCTACCAAGCCATAGAGTCAGGCTTGCCCAGTAACACTCCTGAATCATGTGGTATATTTGAGACTGGGCTTGAGCAAGTGTAAATTGTATGAGCAGGCAGCTCTCACTCCTGGTGTGCTACTCCCATTGCATTGCCATCCTGCCCTCACTCTATGCTTAAGCCACATGGAGTGTTCTCCAGGGCCAGTTAATTGAAGAATAAAAAAATCTGAGCCTGATTTAGACACAGGTTTGAATGAAAGCTGGAGATGACTTCTGCAATGCAGCAGGCCCACCAAAGAACAGCCCTTCAGTAAAAGAATAGGAAATTCTGTCCAATGGAGAGAATTTTAAATAGGACATCTCACTGCTCATTTTGCCTGCAGGAAAGCTGGCCTATGGAGCAGCTCTTATACTAAAGCATGGACTGGGCAAATGACTTGGCAGGGTAGTCAAGGACATGAACAAGATACTGATGACTGGTAACAGTTTGGTCTGGTGAAGGAGGTATGTGAAGGGATTTCTCAGAATGAACTCAGGTTGTGAGATAGGTCCTATGTAAATGCTCACCAAAGAGCCTTTACTTCAGAGAAACTTTGTTTACCCAGGTAAGCAATGATGACCCTCCTTATTTCAGATCTAGGGAACCTGTGATCAGTTATTCAGCACCAAGAATTCCTATGGGTCAAACTGTTATGATTACACGTATCAGCCCTTCTGCCTATTAAAATAACCAGGGCAAATTTTTTTCTGGTAATTTGATGCTCTGTATCATCTATGCTACTACATGCTGTCATCATCCTTATTTAAATCATAGAATCTATTTCAATATCAGTATTTTCCACCTTCCTCTCTGATCTATAGAAGACAGCCACTATGGCGTGTTTCAAATATGTTGTCATTACCTTCATTAATGTATTTCTCAATGTTCTTATGACGACCAGGTCCTTGGGGTAGGGATAACTGAGAGGGTAATACATAACAAATCCACTCTGGCATTCTTATCTCCCTAAATCTTTCTATTCCTTCCTCTATTGTGGATTCCTGGCATCTCAACTCAGCCTAGGTGAGAAATAAATGTAATTTTCAATCTACAAAATGATAAAATAATTAGAACTCTACCAACTGCTTTTGATAGTACATGAATGCAGAATCTCTGGTAAGTGCACCTATATAATAATTTTTGGGCTTCCCTGATAGCTCAGTTGGTAAAGAATCTGCCTGCAATGGATGAGACCCCGGTTTGATTCCTGTGTTGGGAAGATCTGGAGAAGGGTTAGGCTACCCACTCCAGTATTCTTGGACTTCCCTTGTGGCTCAGCTGGTAAAGAATCTACCTGCAATGTGGGAAACCTGGGTTCAATCCCTGGGTTGGGAAGATCCCCTGGAGAAGGGAAAGGCTACCCACTCAAGTATATACTTTTAGCCTAATTAAAATTCTTTCCCCCTATTTCTAGTGTAATACCCTCATAATTCAGTTCCATGTATATTCCACCAGGGTTTTGCTGATAAGCAGTAGTGGAATTTGATAATTCTGGCATGCAAGGCTCTTGCTCCCAAAATTGACTGGGTAGTTGGCACCACAAGCATTTTAGGATCTGCCTCTCACTGAAGATGTGGAGGAGTAAAGGAGAGTTCGGCAGGGAATGAGCTGGCCTCATTCCCTGGAGATTTCCTGGTAATCTCCTCAAGTGGGTCATTTCAGGATCTTCAAGCAAGGCTGGCACCATCAGTCAAGGGTAAAGGGACTAGACTTCTGGTAGCAGAGCTCATTGGTATCTGCAGTTAACAGATTCCTGGAGTCATCTGAATTCTCCTAGAATGATCATTCCAATTTCTGTGTTCCTGATATCCTCTTCTCTTTTCATTCTCACTTTTCCCTGTTTGTTCTCTTTTCTGTTCTTGTCTCTTTCTGTTGCTCTTTTTGTTTCACTTCTAAGCTGTGTGTCCTCATGCTTGAACTTTTCTCTCTGTATTTGCTCATCTGTTCTCTCAGCTGACCACATTCTTTTACAGGATTCTAATCTCACCCGTTGTAATTTTTGCTCACACAAAAGTTTCCATACCTCCACCACCACTGACCCCTTAAAGCCTACACATCATTCAGTTTGAGTGTCCTACACCATATGACTCCCTGAACCTTTGTGTCCATTCTAAATTGAGAGATTTTGATGAGCCCTGCTTGGGCAATGTTCACCCTTGGTCCAAACTCCAAGGATAGTAGAGTCACTTATTACCCAGGGCTTTCCCTTTTCTGGGTTGTTGTTGATCAGGTTCTCTAAGAGAGAGGTTTGGGCAGGGAGAATCTTGTGGAGAATGTAAAGGAAATATAAGATATGATCCTAATCTTTAGGGAACTTAATATCAAAGACTCAGAGCCTGCTGGGCCTCAATAGAATTCTGGCTCCTTTTGAGTTTCTGTAATTGAATATTACAGAGAATATAGATGAAGTTAGCCCAATGGAAGTTTACACCAATAACGTTCTGACTTACTGAAGACCTGAACTTCCTTACAGATTAAAACTTAACATAGTGATTGTAGTATTTATGGAGTACTTTGTGTATCCTCAATGCTTTGCACACATTTTGTTTTAGTCTCTTTACTGAGAAACTCTATTGACAGTTATTATGACCATTTACTTTAGTCTCTGACATATTAAGAAACCTTGCAAAATACCCACGGTAGTAAATAGAGATTCAAAGTAGAGTTTACTAATCCAGAGTCCATGTTTTTTGTAGTAATAATACAAAGCTGTCTCCCTAACCAGAGCAATAGGAAATTTACCTTTATAATCCATCTCAAGTCCTGGCACCTCTAAGGGCACTAGAGTAATGCAGAAACCTGACGTGTTAAAGGCAAATGTTCTGGCTTTCTTTGGTATGGCATAACCTAGGAAGGAGTACTCATGCCACCATTCAAGCTACATGTTGCAGCACAATCTACGTACCACCATACAGGACTCCTAATTTCTCAGGGACTCCACAAGACCTTATAAACCCTTCCTAGATGCCAAGCATTAATCTCACTGTTACTAAGACCTCTAGTACAGACTGTTAAATAAAGGAAAGGTCAAAAAAAGGACAATTACATTGTATTTGAGTTTTTAGAAAGTAAACTCACAGGAATCCCTAGGTTTTCTTTCCTATATATCTCAGCCAGGGTCCTGGAGAACCTACAAACTGGAACCACCAATGGTGCAGCCAAAAAAGACCTCCATAATGAGTGTTCACATAGCCAAGGAACTAGAAAAAGAACAAGATAGCAGAATAGAAAACGTTTTTTGCAATACCAACCCTACTGCAGCCAAACACCTCCATTATGGTGTCTATGGGACTGCTGCTGCTGCTGCTGCTAAGTCGCTTCAGTCGTGTCCAACTCTGTGCAGCCCCATAGACGGCAGCCCACCAGGCTCCGCCGTCCCTGGGATTCTCCAGGCATACTCCAGGAATACTGGAGTGGGTTGCTATTTCCTTCCATTTCATGGAGTGGGTTGCCATTTCCTTCAATTTCATGGAGTGGGTTGCCATTTCCAGAGTGGGTTGCCATTTCCTTTCCATTTCATGGGACGGAGTAGGGAGTTAAACTTTGATCCCTGAACCAATGCTGGAATACGATTCTCCCACTAGCGTGTGTTCACAAGGTCAGTGGTAGGTAGCAAGCAGTATTCTAATTCCACTACCTCTAGGGTAGTATCAGCATGACCAAGCAAGGAGCTGAGAGTTTCCACCTTAAGCTTCCTCCTTAAGCTAGGAAGCAAAAGGAGGTGGTTGAAGCTGATACAAGTCAGCACTTGTTTTCCCTTTTGCCCTTGTGTTGGAAAGCCCAGAGGTTTGCTGAACTTCTTCCTCTACCAGGCAGCAAAGAGATGGAATGAAGTGGGCATATTGGCTGTCCACTTTCTCCATTCTTACCATCTTTCCATCCCTAGTTTAAGTAGAGCTCATCAGAGAACTGAAGTTCAACACCCACCCAGTAGCAAGAGGTGAAAAGGGTGGTGTTAGTGGCACTCTAGTCTCCCCTCTGCTGTCATGGGGCCCAGAAGGGAGCTGAACTTTAAACCCAACAGCAATGAGATAGTACTCATTGGTATCATAGGAGCCAGGGTTGTCATAGGACCATTGGGGAGCCAAAAATCCACCCCCCACCTGACCTGAGCAGTACACCTAAATAAGGTAAATTCTTGTCAAAAAAGAAAAAGATTAAGTAGCATGCAGAGTCTAACAACAAAAATGTACAAGATATAATTGAAAATAACTCACCAATCTAAGAACCAGGAAAATCACAACTTTAATGAGAAAAGACAATTAGGAGACGCCAACAATGAGGATCACAATAAACTGTGGAAAATTCTGAAAGAGATGGGAATACCAGACCACCTGACCTGCCTCTTGAGAAACCTGTATACAGGTCAGGAAGCAACAGTTAGAACTGGACATGGAATAACAGACTGGTTCCAAATAGGAAAAGGAGTACGTCAAGGCTGCATATTGTCACCCTACTTATTTAACTTATATGCAGAGTACATCATGAGAAACGCTGGGCTGGAAGAAGCACAAGCTGGAATCAAGATTGCCGGGAGAAATATCAATAACCGCAGATATGCAGAGAACACCACCCTTATGGCAGAAAGTGAAGAGGAACTAAAGAGCCTCTTGATGAAGGTGAAAGAAGAAAGTGAAAAAGTTGGCTTAAAGCTCAACATTCAGAAAACGAAGATCATGGCATCTGGTCCCACCACTTCATGGCAAATAGATGGGGAAACAGTGGAAACAGTGGCTGACTTTATTTTTCTGGGCTCCAAAATCACTGCAGACAGTGATTGCAGCCATGAAATTAAAAGACACTTGCTCCTTGGAAAGAAAGTTATGACCAACCTAGATAGCATATTAAAAAACAGAGACATTACTTTGCCAATAAAGGTCTAGTCAAGGCTATGGTTTTTCCAGTAGTCATGTATGGATGTGAGAGTTGGACCGCAAAGAAAGCTGAGCACCAAAGAATTGATGCTTTTTGAACTGTGGTGTTGGAGAAGACTCTTGAGAGTCCC
>NW_011494604.1:44567-54806 GCF_000754665.1 Bison bison bison | reverse complement strand
ATCCAACCAGTCCATCCTAAAGGAGATCAGTCCTGGGTGTTCATTGGAAGGACTGATGTTGAAGCTGAAACTTCAATACTTTGGCCACCTGATGCGAAGAGCTAACTCATTTGAAAAGACCCTGATGCTGGGAAAGATTGAGGGCAGGAGGGGAAGGGGATGACAGAGGATGAGATGGTTGGATGGCATCACCAACTCAATGGACATGGGTTTGGGTGGACTCCGGGAATTGGTGATGGACAGGGAGGCCTGGCATGCTGCGGTTCATGGGGTTGCAAAGAGTCGGACACTACTGAGCGACTGAACTGAACTGAACAATGAGATGATTCAGATGTTGGAATTATCTGACAATGACTGTAAAACAGCAGTTGTAAAAATATTTTAACTAGCAGTTACACACATTTTTGAAACAAATGAAAAAGTAGAAAGCATCAGCAAAGAAATAAAGCTATAAAGGAGAAATTATGAAACTGAAAATTACAGTAAATGACACAAAACTCACTAGATGTGCTCAACAATAGACTAGAGATGACAGAGTAAAGAATCAGTAAACTGAAAAACAGATTAATCTTAGCTATCCTGTCAACAAGAGCAAATGAACAGAGACTCAGGGGCATGTGAGACAAGAAAGAAAAAATCTAACATTTTTGTCATGAGAGACCCAGAAGCAGAGGAGAAAGAGAGTAGGGCTGAAAAATTATCGAAAGAAATAGTCAAAGGATGAAAAATTTTCAAGTTTGATTAAAGACAATAATCTACAGATTTAAAAAGATTAGGAAATCACAAAAAGGATAAACTAAAATAAAAAATTCAAGTCATGACACATCATTAACCAAACTTCAAAAAGCCAGAAAAAAAAGAAAAAGAAAAAATTTTGAAAGCAGTTGCAGAGAAAATGACACATTGTCTATAATGGAAAAATGGTTCAAATGACAGCAGGTTTTTTTGACATGTTAAGTTGGTTATGCAAAGTGATTCTACCCAGGCTGTGCAGCTCAAACTCATAACTGCAGTGTCTGCACCCTGGATAGTAAATTTTTTTTAACCTGAAACAAAAAATAAAGTAGTACAACATTTTCAAAGTGCTGGAAAAAAAATCTGTTAATCTTACATCTATATATAGGGAAAATATACTTCAGGAATGAACAGCAAATAAAGGCATTCTTAAATGAAGAAAAACTAAGAAAATTTGTCACCAGCAGACTCACCAGTAATGAATGACTTAGAAGTTCTGTAAACAGAGAGGAAATGATGACCAAAGGAAGCTTTAAGATATAGTTGAATTTGAGGATGACTGAATTATCCCAGCTAAAATAAAATGGAGATCTTTGGCAACTTAAAAAGGTGTCAAAGAATTGGTGTTAATGTTTATGTCTATGGATGTGGACGACTCCAACATATTATATACTTCTACAGCCTTATCTCCCACTACTTCTATGCACACACTCTGCTCCACACAAATTAGGCTACTCATCATTTTCCCAATGTTGTGTTTTCCTGCCTCTTAACCTCTGCTTGTGCTGGAACCTTGCTACCTGGAATACTCTCTTATCCCTCACTTCCATGTCCAAATTCTAGTCACCTTCAAACTGAAGCCTAAAACGATATCTGTTCCATGAATCCTTCCTCAATTCCTGTGGCCAGAAGTAAACTCTCCTTATGAATTTTTGTAACATTTTGTAATTTCCTTGGCATAGGTGACATTCTGTCTTCAGTAAACAGGACTGAAATAATGTACATGAAAAGTAAATTGCTAAACAAATGAAATTAATTTATTAAACTGGTTTTTATTTACATGATAGCTATTTATGTATATGCCTTCTCTTCCTTCTGCAGGCTCCTTACGAGTAAGGACTCTATTCCCATTTAGTTCTCCCATAGCTTCTGATATAATGTCTCTCAGGTTAAAAGAAAAAAAAAAAAAAAGGTCCATTACATTGAATTAAACCATGGAAGCAAAAGGATTCAGGAAAACTTACATAGAAATGAGCAGAACCCAAGTTTCCATGTGCTTCCTTTAGGTAAAAAAAATTTTTTTCATTTTAGTTTTATCTAATTGTAATGAAGAATGTATAATCAAATCACACTCTCCTGGTTTTCCTTTTACTTCATAAATCACCCATTCTCAAAATTTTCTGGATCCTCCTCTTCTAGATCTCTAATGTTGTGAAACTCCAGGAGTACTCCTTGAAGCCCTTCTGTATAACATTTATTATAACATTCTCTATGACATTTAGTCTATCTCCTCCCATGGCATGCCTTTAAATACCATTTATAAGCTGATGACTTTCAAGTTTACATACCCAGCCCCAGTTGGATACCCTATTGGGATCTGAAGTTCGACATGCACAAAACTCTTAGTTAGTTAATACCCCAAATCAATTTTTACCCTAGTCTTCCCTAGTCTCAGAAAATTGCACCAATATTCATCCTCATTACTTGAGCCTTCAAATCTGTCAGAATTTCTCTCTCTTTCAAATCATGTATGTAGACTATACTCAATTCATGTCTGTCCTTCCTTAATGATAAATTCCAAGTCAAACCACTTCTCTCCACCTCCACTGCTACCACCTTGTCCAAATAACAATCATTTTTACTTAGACTCTCTTTGTTTACAATATTTCCTACTTACAGACAATTCTGTACTTAGCAACCAGTGAACTGAGAGAATCAGATTATGTCACTCCCATGTTCTGAACCTCCAATGGTTTCACATGGGACTTAGAATAGCATCATAATGTCTTACCATGGCCACAAAGTGCCACATGATCTGGTCCCTAGCTTCCTGGGATGGCATCCTCTACCTGTTCATACTTGACTGACTTACTCCAGTCCTGTTGTACTGTCCATATTGCTCTTCCTCAATACTCATGACTTCCTCAAGCCCCATGCAGTCTCTAAGACAGCCAGTCAAGATAAGTGAGGTAAGCTTGCACACAGGTATAGCAGATTATTCATCTTTTTTTTCCTAACACCTATATGAATGGAATAAATGAAACTCAAAAATGAATTTTAAAAAACTCTAAATTTTTGAGGTTTAACCAACACGTGTTTAAAATGTAAACCTATATTGTAATATAGTTGCCTAAAACATCTAATGTTACTTAAGGCTGCATAAAACAGAAGTGTATTGTTGGGAGAAAGACAGGTTCTAGTTCTTCTGGTCCAACCTCGTCTGGAATGTTGTATGTATTTGGCTTCAGATAACACATATTAAGAGGGATTCTTATCTACCATTGAATTTCAAGCAAAGGATATTTTTCAGAATTGGAAAAACAGTTGTGAAAAATCTTCAGTTTGATGAATACTTAATGACTGATATAATGTCTCTCAGGTTAAAAAAAAAAAAAAGGTCCATTACATTGAATTAAACCATGGAAGCAAAAGGATTCGGGAAAACTTACATACAAATTAGCAGAACCCAAGTTTCCATGTGCTTAATGAATACTTAATGGAGGTGACATGAAAATTCTCCCCAAATAGAAAAAGTCTGCTGCATAAAAGAGGGGTTTATGCTTATTCTTGTTAGCCATAAAGGAAAGAACCAATGGTGAGGGGTTTCAAAGAAAAACCTTTTAGTTCAGCACAAGGAAGAATTGCCTGCCAGTGTTTCCCAACTCCGTGTTCTGCAGAACACTATACCATGTGAGGCTAAATGAGGTGTTTTATGTCTTTACTGAAGCATTTCTCAGAATCTTTAATATGCAAGTCTTAAGAAGAGGATAGAATATGCTTCATTTCCAAAATTTATTTAACCATAGAAACTTTTATTCACAGAGCACTGTTAATATCTTTTGAGACAGTAGTTCATAGAATAGGTGGAGTTAAAGCTGCTTCAAAAATGAACATATTATCTTCTGAAGAAGCACAGTCAAGTTCACATTAAGGTATCTGTTGAAAATGGAGTGTTGCTTTCACTTCTGTACTTCTGAAAACTTGGTAACTGAAACTAGAGTATTAAAGCCTGGGAAACTGGAACGACTTTCTTTGTTATGTTTACAGTCTGACTGACTCAAAACAGTTCTAGATGAGAATAATAGAGCAAAACCAATGGAAATGTTTGAACTTTTCCTCCAGAAATACACAGTAGTCATGATATTCCCATGTCTGTCCACTGAGTCATTCATTGTGTCTAAGGTAATATTTCTCAACTTTTTTCACCAACACAGCAACAAACAAAACCCTGTCATGTTCTACCACTCTAACCCCCAGATTTTGTTAGAATCCTGATATGCAACCATGGCCTTCATTGGGCATTGCCATTTTAGAAGCTCAAATGTAGTGTTAAGATAACCTTTTTTAAAAAATAAGTCATTTAAAATTTGTCAAAACAGTAAAAGTTATCAAAACAGATCCACTGCTTTGAGGCCAAATGAAGTACTAATAAAATGGAAGTGAAAGTCCCTCAGTTGTGTCCGACTCTTTGCGACCCCATGGACTATACAGTTCATGGAATTCTCCAGGCCAGAATTGGAGTGGGTAGTCTTTATCTTCTCAAGGGGATCTTTCAGGGCTTGAACCCAGGTCTCCCACATTGCAGCCAGATTCTTTACCAGCTGAGCCAAATATTGTTGTTATTACAAACTTGTTGCAATAAGCAAGACAATGTGATAATAAGAGAAACCTTGCCTGACAACATTGAAAAGACAGAGTTGGAAAGTTATAATTAGTGTCTTCTATACAGTTGTCCACAGAATGGTATGATCTAGGGCTGAAACAATGTAGTCCCTAAAAAGAGTGTACACCAGAAGACTGGCTCATCAGGACTTCCACAGTTTATACTTGTTCTGTTTTCCAGAACCATGTTTATTCTCTTTAATTTGGTTTCCAAGGATGTTATCAGTACTGAGAAAGGGCATTTGGGTTAGTAGATAAAAGACTAATTATCAGAAAGATGTATCATCTCCTATTTGTCAGTAAAATTTAATTTTTCTCCTACTATCTGTACTGAAAATTTTACTAAGGTCTTATCAGACCTAGATAGCTGACAAAGCAGGTCCTGGACCAGATCACACCAGACATACCAATTCTTGAAGTCCTTGTAAACAGTACAATTAACTGCTAATGAAGAACATTAAAATGCCATTTCTCTGTTAGTTCTGCAATTTTGCCCCTGAATCAGCACTTCAGAGAGTTGGACAATCAGTTCTAAATAGCAGATAAAAGAATTCCTACATAACTTTGATAACCACAGAGACCAATCTCAATTATACATTTGTGTTTTTGGAGACAGCAGGTCAGCTTCAGCAATGCTACACACTGTTTACTGAGTTCACTGACAGATGGGAAGACATAGAGTTTCAGGGGCCTTCCTGTAATGCACTGAAAAACCTAGTCCTGGAGTTGCCTCTATCATGGGAGAAAAGTGGAGGTGATCAACTTGGATATGATGCTATTTTTCTTCTAACCAAGCTGGAGTTAAAAATGCTTGAAGATGGTGATGGCCAAGACCAGAGTAAGGAACTGGGGTCTGGTCAGAGTCCAGGGAGCTATTAGAACTTTGTCTTCTTGGTTTCCAGGTTGATCATGTTTCCTTGGATTTGGGGAGTCTGCTTATCAGCTGACCCCTGAACATCCCCTGGCTTTAAAGGAACATAGTAGTATCCCATGATGGAGAAGATCAGGCAGACCACCAGCAAGAGGCAGGAAAACAAAATGAATTCGGCCCACTGTAGGAAGAAATACATTCAAGAGAAAAATATGGAGAACCTGAAACTAAAGGGATCTTTATAGGATGAGGAATGGAGAGCAGATTGACACAGGGTCACCAGTTTAGGAAGAGCTTTGGTAGGAGAAGACAGGGCTCACTGTTCTTGACTCACATGGACCTATGTGGCCATTATTGCAACTTACATGTCTATTTTCCTGGAAAAATCTGTGTCTAATTCATCTCAGGTCAGAGGGCTGAGTGGGAGACAGAGGGGTTGGGGAAGGGCAGCAGAAGAAGATGGAGGGAAATCCTTGGGTAGACACGTGCTCCTGTTTCTCTTAGGTACATACCTGAGCTAGGCCACTGAACTGTGCCACAATAAGCACGATGATATTCCCAACTGCAACTGTCAACAACCAGGCTGCCTGGAGTACAGACTTCATGCTGGAGGGAGCCTAGAGAAGACACAAATCTGTGAGTAAAGAAATTCCCTATACCACCCTCCTATCCCATGCATCTACCCATAAAACTTCTCCCACCCCAACTTTCAGATTTGAACTTCCCCCACAAGTTCAGCTATCACATCGGTTCAGGGAATGGTAATAATGTTCATAGTAACAACAAGATGGAGCTCTTAACTGAATATTTTAATTCATTGTATCATATAATCTTCATTACAACCCTAAGGGATAATTTCTATTACTATTCTTATTTTACACAAAAATAGCATCAGAGAGATGATAATTCACTTGCTGAAGATTACACAATAGATATTCAGCCAAAATTTGAACTTGGGCAGTTTGATTCCATAGTCCTTATTCTTAATGTTTCAGTATCCTTTTCTGGATCCCAAATAGCATAGGGATCCAGCCTGCCATGTTCCTGGGAGTCAAGTTGATACTCTGTTCAGGGTCATAAGAAATCTAAAGCCAAAAACTATAGAGGTTTTGGCCATGGTCACATATCTAATTAAGGCAGTCAAAGTGTTGGTTGCTCAGTTGTGTCCAACTCTTTGTGACCCCAATGACTGTATCCTGCCAGGCTCCTCTGTCCATGGAATTCTCCAGGCAAGAATACTGGAGTGAGTAGCCAATCCCTTCTCCAGGGGATCTTCCCAACCCAGGGATTGAACCTGGGCCTGCAGCATTATAGGCAGATTCTTTACCATCTGAGCCACCAGGGAAGCCCATGTGAGGCAGTGTCAGGATTAAAACTCCATCCTCTGAGCAGTAGCTCCATCTCCACTTTCCACTTGCAAAAACCTACCTGAGAATAAGAAAACTCAAGTCCTGTGACAGAGAACATGACCTCCCCAGCTGTAACAAGAGCATATTGTGGTAGCTGCCATGCGATGGACATTTTGTTGGCTGGCATGTATTCCATCTTCCAGGCCTGAGGACCCTGATTGGTTCTCTTAGTGAGGGAAACAAGAAATGGGCTTGTTAGGAGTCTCAAGTAAATATTCCTGGCCTATGTCATTTATGATCTTACATCCATCTCCTGATTGTATTGTCATTCTTGTTGTACCATGAAGAGATTGAGCACTTTCTACACAGTTTCAGGTTTTTGAAATTCCTTTTGATAACACTGCACTCACTTGGCTGGCTTCAGTCAACCAGATACCATTATTGCAGAGCCCTTAAATGGTAGACTATTACACAATTTCAGGTTTTTGAAATTCCTTTTGATAACACTGCACTCACTTGGCTGGCTTCAGTCAACCAGATACCATTATTGCAGAGCCCTTAAATGGTAGACTATTACACAATTTCAGGTTTTTGAAATTCCTTTTGATAACACTGCACTCACTTGGCTGGCTTCAGTTTAATGCTGTAGTTTGGAGTCCAAACATTTGACCTACTGCATATTTTGATCCTGGTCAACATTTTAAATGTAAAATGGCATCTGATATATGAAAAATTATCAGAAAAGCATGTACTTAAAAAAGTTAAGTACAATTAAAATATTTCTAACATTTTCCATTTAAATATCTTACTAAAATTACTTTATCAGAGTAAATTATTTCTTGGTAACCCTTACATTAAAGATTTTCCTGATCAATTTTTAAATACCTGTATCAAATACCACCTGCTATTTTGTCTTCTATTTTCTGGCCATTATTTTTAAACTCAAACTTACACATAAAAATTTTGTCAAAAAGATGCTATATTCCTATAAAATTTTGGTCAAAAAGAATCTTTTCAGGGTCAATTTTTTGTTATCAATGTTACCAAATATACATGATTCAACAGTCTTTTTTCCCTAAAACTACTTTTACTGTATGCAGGTTCTCAGCTGTATTTGATTTTACTGTACAATAATTGTAATGAAATTTTTGAAATTATATATTTTTATAGGAGTAAAACCAAGTTATTAGGTAGCAGGTGTTATTAAATAGTAGATGTAATACACGGATATGTCATGAGATTAAAAATAGAGATAAAATATCAAGTTCAAAAGTCCTGAAATAAAAAGTTCTTGATGTTGAAATGCCTTTGATTTCCTTATTTGGAAATAGAGTTGTTGCAGATATAATTAGTCAAGTTATAATTAAATCATTGGTATGGGCCCTAATCTAATATGACTGATGTCTTCGTAAGAGTCAGAGTCACTGCATTTAAAATGCAGTAAGGGAAGTGTTGCTTTCGTTGATATTGTGAACATTACTGGGCATATATTTGGGTTTTCTTAGCCTCAGAGAAGACCATGACCTGAGGTTGTAAATAAAAGTCACATTCTTAAATACTCACAGACAAATATAATAATTAAGTAAACAAAGTAGATTGAATGGGAATGATACAAACTATGGTAAACTGTCTAAAGCATACAGCCACTATAGCACCAGCCAAGTGACATGGTAATACTCGTTACAAAATTTTCTGATCTAATAACAAAGAAATGTTAGGAATCCAGTTTCTTTGGTGAAATTGCTTGAATTTTAAATATTGTCAATTAATAATTATTATCATTTTTGTCAAGACTGCAACCAGACAAAACAGAACTACATGAGGAACTGGGCCCTCAGTACCTCTAATTTATGATCTCTACTCTAGATGGTTATTAGATCCTCACATTCAGAAACAATATATATAGCCTCTAACTTGAGCAGTATACTATAGACAGAACAAAGAAAAACTGAAATAACACCAGGAATGCAAGTGTTATGAGTTGAGTTGTGTCCCCCTAAAACTCATATGTTGAATTCAAACCCCCATTACCCACCTGAGAATGTGACCTTATTTGGAAATAGAGTTCTTGCAGATATAATTAGTCAAATTATAATGAGGTCACTCGGGTGGGCCCTAATTCAATATGACTGGTGTCTTCATGAGAGAAATTTGGACATAGACAAACATACAGGGAGAATTCCATGAGAAGATGAAAGTGAAGACTGGGGTGATTCTTCTATACACCAAGCAACACCAAACATTGCCAGAAAACCACTAAAAACTAAAGGAAGCTAAATGAAATGGATTCTTTCTCACAGCTCTCAGAAGGAACCTACTCTACCAACACCTTGGTCTTGGACTTCTGGCCTTCATGACTGTAAGACAATAAATTTCTGTTGTTTAAGCCATTCAGCCTGTGGTATTTTGTTACAGTGGCCCTAGAAAACTAATACAGCTAGGCTGCTTTAACAGCAGAAAATCAATTAATGAACCATATCAATAGAAAATCACATGATTTTCAGTAGACATGGAAAAAGCATATGACAAAATTCAATGCCTCCTCCCACTTTCCTAGTAAAAAACATACAAAGAAAAAGCACAACAGACTAGGAATAGAAGGGAACTTAACCTGATACCCAATCAATGACACCTGTGAAAACTCCACAGCTAACATACTCAGTGATAAAAGACTGAATGCTTTCCCCCTAAGTGGATGTCTACTCTCAACACTTCTATTCAGTATTTTATTGATGGTTCAAGCAAGAGCACTTCATTAAGAAACAGAAGTAAAAGTCATCCACTGAAAGAAAGAAGTAAAGCTTCTTTATGCAGATAACATGATCTTGTATGTATAAAGTCCTAAGGGACCCACTAAAAATCTATTAAAACTAACAAACGAGTTCAGTAAGGTTGCAGGACGTAAGATCAGTATCAACTGTATTTCTACATATTTCCAATCAGCAATTTAAAAATGAAATTAGGGAAATGATTCCATTCAGTTCAGTTCAGTTCAGTTGCTCAGTCGTGTCCGACTCTTTGCAACCCCATGAACTGCAGCATGCCAAGCCTCCCTGTCCATCACAAACTCCCAGAGTTCACTCAAACTCATGTCTATCGAGTTGGTGATGCCATCCAGCCATCTCATCCTCTGTCGTCCCCTTCCCCTCCTGCCCCCAATCCCTCCCAGCATCAGGGTTTTTTCCGATGAGTCAACTCGCACGAGGTAGCCAAAGTGTTGGAGTTTCAGCTTCAACATCAGTCCTTCCAATGAACACCCAGGACTGATCTCCTTTAGGATGGACTGGTTGGACCTCTTGCAGTCCAAGTGACTCACAGGAGTCTTCTCCAACACCACAGCTCAAAAGCATCAATTCTTCAGTGCTCAGCTTTCTTCACAGTCCAACTCTCACATCCATACAT
>NW_011494604.1:42101-44467 GCF_000754665.1 Bison bison bison | reverse complement strand
CCATAGCCTTGACTAGATGGACCTTTGTTGGCAATGTCTCTGCTTTTCAATATGCTATCTAGGTTGGTCATAACTTTCCTTCCAAGGAGTAAGCGTCTTTTAATTTCATGGCTGCAGTCACCATCTGCAGTGATTTTGGAGCCCCAGAAAATAAAGTCTGACACTGTTTCCACTGTTTTCCCATCTATTTGCCATGAAGTGATGGGACCAGATGCCATGACCTTCATTTTCTGAATGTTGAGCTTTAAGCCAACTTTTTCACTCTCCACTTTCACTTTCATCAAGAGGCTTTTGAGTTCCTCTTCACTTTCTGCCATGAGGGTGGTGTCATCTGCATATCTGCGGTTATTGATATTTCTCCCGGCAATATTGATTCTTCAATATTGTGCTTCTTCCAGCCCAGCATTTCTCATGATGTACTCTGCATATAAGTTAAATAAGCAGGGTGACAATATACAGCCTTGACCAAGCACTCCTTTTCCTATTTGTAACCAGTCTGTTGTTCCATGTCCAGTTCTAACTGCTGCTTCCTGACCTGCATATAGGTTTCTCAAGAGGCAGGTCACGTGGTCTGGTATTCCCATCTCTTTCAGAATCTTCCACAGTTTATTGTGATCCACACAAAGGCTTTGGCATAGTCAGTAAAGCAGAAATAGATGTTTTTCTGGAACTCTCTTGCTTTCTCAATGATCCAGCGGATGTTGGCAATTTGATCACACAGACCACAGCCTTGTCTAACTCAATGAAACTAAGCCATGCCGTGTGGGGCTACCCAAGACAGAAGGGTCATGGTGGAGAGGTCTGACAGAATGTGGTCCACTGGAGAAGGGAATGGCAAACCACTTCAGTATTCTTGCCTTGAGAACCCCATGAACAGTATGAAAAGGCAAAATGATAGGATATTTAAAGAGGAACTCTCCGGGCTGGTAGGTGCACAATATGCTACTGGAGATCAGTGGAGAAATAACTCCAGAAAGAATGAAGGGATGGAGCCAAAGCAAAAACAATACCCAGTTGTGGATGTGACTGGTGATAGAAGCAAGGTCTGACGCTGTAAAGAGCAATATTTCATAGGAACCTGGAATGTCAGGTCCATGAATCAAGGCAAACTGGAAGTGGTCAAACAGGAGATGGCAAGAGTGAACATCAACATTCTAGGAATCAGCGAACTAAAATGGACTGGAATGGGTGAATTTAACTCCGATGACCATTATATCTACTACTGTGGGCAGGAATCCCTTAGAAGAAATGGAGTAGCCATCATGGTCAACAAGAGTCCAAAATGCAGTACTTGGATGATTTTGTTAGTAACAGCAAAATAAAGAATAAAATACTTAGGAGTAAATAAAACAAATGTAAAACCTATATTCTAAAAAGTATAAAAACATTGTTGAAAATATTTACATCTTGAAGAAGACCTAAAGATAAATGGAAAGACACTTCATGTTCACTGATCAGGAGACAATATTGTTAAGGTAGCAAAACTCCTCACAATAACCTCACAAATTCAATGCAATCTTTATAAAAATTCTCAGCTGGCTGCTGATTCCAAGTTGATCCTAAGATTATATGAAAATTCAGGGAACCCATAATAGCCAAACCAGTCTTGAAAGGGAAGAATGAGCAAAACTGAAAGACTTATACTTCCTGATTTTTAAATTGACTACAAAGTAATAGTAATTAAGAGATTATGGTATTGGAACAAGAATAAATATATAGGTAAATGGAATAGAATTGACTTCAGAAATAAACCCTCACATTTTTGGTCAGTTGACTTTTGACAAGAATGTCAAGACCATTTAGCGGGAAAAGAATCTTCAACAGATTGTGCTGGGACAACTGGATGTTCACATACAAAAGAATGAAGTTAACCCCCAAGCTCATACCATATGCAAAAATTAACTCAAGATAGATTAAAGTCCTAAATGGTGATTTAGTTGCTAAATCATGTCTGACTCTTTGCAGTCCCATGTACTATAACCCACCAGGCTTCTCTGTCCATGGGGATTCTCCAGGCAAGAATACTGGTGTGGGTTGCCATTTCCTTCTCCAGGGGATCTTCCCAACCCAGGGATCGAACCCAGGTCTCCTGCATTGCAGGCAGATTCTTTACCAAATGAGCTACATATAGACGTCCTAAATGTAAGAGGTCTGTCTAGTCAAGCTATGGTTTTTCCAATAGTCATGTATGGATGTGAGAGTTGGACTATAAAGAAAGCTGAGCACCAAAGAACTGATGCTTTTAAACTGTGGTGTTGGAGAAGACTCTTGAGAGTCCCTTGGACTGCAAGAAGATCCAACCAGTCCATCCTAAAGGAGATCAGTCCTGGGTGTTCATTGGAAGGACTGATGTTGAAGCTGAAACT
>NW_011494604.1:34787-42001 GCF_000754665.1 Bison bison bison | reverse complement strand
AAGGACTGATGTTGAAGCTGAAACTCCAATACTTTGGCCACCTGATGCGAAGAGCTGACTCATTGGAAAAGACCCTGATGCTGGGAAAGATTGAGGGCAGGAGGATAAGGGGATGACAGAGGATGAGATGGTTGGATGGCATCACCAACTCAATGGACATGAGTTTGGGTAAACTCTGGGAATTGGTGATGGACAGGGAGGCCTGGAGTGCTTCGGTTCATGGGGTCACAGGTCGCAAAGAGTCAGACACGACTGAGCAACTCAACTGAACTGAAATGTAAGAGGTAAAAACAATAAAACTTAGAGGTAAATATAGGCATTAATCCTCAAGAGCTTATATATGGCAATGGTTTCTTAGATGTAACACTTAAAGCATATGCAACCAAAGAAAAAGTTGATAAACTGAACATCATATAGATTAAAAGTGTTTGTACTACTTCAGGGGGCACCATCAAGAAAGTTAAAAAGACAATCTTATGAATGGGAGAAAATGTTTGCAAATTGTATATCTAATAATGGACTTACATTTAAAATACATAAAGAATACTTGTATGCTAAGTTGCTTCAGTCTTGTCCAACTCTTTGTGAACGCTATGGAATGTAGACTGCCAGGCTCCTCTGTCCATGATTCTCCAGGCAAGAATACTGGAGTGGGTTGCCATGCCCTCTTCCAGGGGATCTTCCCCGACCAGGGATTGAACCTATGTCTTTTATGTCTCCTGCACTGACAGGCAGGTTCTTTACCACTACCATCACCTGGAAAGCCCTTACAAGTCAATAATTAGAAGACAACTCAATTAGAAATTGCACAAAGAATCTGAATAGACATTTCTCCAAACCTGATTACAAATGGCCAATAAGTACATTAAAAGGTGCTCAACATCATTAGTCATCAGGAAAATACAAATCAAAACCACAGTGAGATACCATTTCATACCTACTAGAATGGCTATAATTAATAAGACAGAAAAATAAGTGCTACAAAGAGAATATTGCCACTTTCAACTCATGGGAATGATAAATGTGCATTCACTTTGCAAAAGGGCTTCCCTGGTGGCTCAGATGGTAGAATCCACCTGCAATGCAGGAAACCTGGGTTTGATCCCTGGGTTGGGAAGATTCCCCAGGAGGAGGGCATAGCAACCCCCTCCAGTATTCTTGTGTGGAGAATCCCCATGTACAGAGGAGCCTGGCAGGCTACAGTCCAAACGGTCGCAAAGAGTCAGACACAACTGAGCGATTAAGCACATGGCAGTTCCTTAGATGGTTAAACACAGAATTACCATGTGACCCAACAATTCCACTCTTAGTTTTATACCCAAGAGAAGTGAAAATATATGCCCACACAAACACTTGTACATGAATATTCACAGCAACATTATTTATATCAGTCCAAAGGTGAAAACACCAAATGTCCATATACTGATGAATACATAAACAATATGTGTTATATCCATGCAATGGGCAATAAAAAGAAGTGAAGTACTGTTATATACCCTGAAAAGACCCTGAAGCTGAGAAAGATTGAGGGCAGGAGGAGAAGGGTACAACAAAGGATGAGATGGTTGGATGGCATCACCGACTCAAGGGACATGAGTTTGGGTAAGCTCCGGGAGTTGGTGAGGGACAGGGAGGTCTGGCGTGCTGCAGTTCATGGGGTCGCAAAGAGTCAGACACGACGGAGCAACTGAACTGAACTGTTATATACTGCAATATGAATGAACCTTAAAAATAAGCTAAATGAAAGAATCCAGACACAAAAGACCACATAGTATATCATTCCATTTATACTAAATGTCCACAATAGGCCAGTGTATGAAGAAAGTAAACAAGTAGTTGTCTAGGGGTAAGAGGTTTGGGAGGAAATAGTGAGTGACTGCTGATGAATATGAGGCTTCTTTTTGGAATGAGGAAAATGTTCTAAAATTACACAACTCTGAATTTTTTAAACACCACTGAATATATATTATTGAAAATATATTCTACATATGTATTGAACATACAATGCATATTGAATATGTTAATACATTTTAAACCATTATGTACTTGAAGTGGGTGAATTGTATGGTATATGAATTATATCTCAATAAGGCTATAATAAAAATGGCATACCAAAAATGTCATGCTAATTAAATTAATTACAATAAATAAAATGTTACAGATTATTCTCATCACCCTTCTAGAAGTGTTCCATCTTTTTCTTATTCACTATCTACTTTTTATATTTAATACAGTGTCAAAAGTAATGGAATAAAATTAGAATCAAAATTGACATCAGAGGTCTAAAACCCTGATGGCTAAACAACTGCTTTTGATGGGCCACAGTTAATTGATCCCCCAAACTTTGTGTAAAGATTGACATTTGCTACAAGTCTTGGTATTTCAGACTGTGATATAATAGCAGATCAATTTCCAAGGAGCTAGGAGAACCACATGTGGAGTCAGTCAAGAAGACCAAAATAATTTGTGTTTTCTTGGTGCCATAATGAGACTGGAGCAGACCATGTCACCTCATAGCAGTGACTCAAGATAAGTTATGTCTACCATTCCCCAAGATCCTGTGCCTGCTACCAATGTTATCTATTTTAAGTCCTCTCTGGAGACCTTAGTAGCTTTTCTAAAGTCACTATAGAAGCTATCACCTTACACTAGAGATAAGTATGTGATACTGTCTTGCCACAGAGTCTTCTTTGGATCCAGGATATATATATAGATACATATAGATACAGATACATATAGATATATATAAGTTTAGATACGATATAGTTATATAGATACAGGTATATGGAAAGAAAGAGTGAGGATAGCCATGGGCTACTTACATTAGTAATAACAAACAGATAAACTGCACCAAAGTCTAGTAGGCCCAAATTCAGTGAAAAATCCTCCTTCTTTGTTCTACAATGCACTGCAGGATATCTGCAACAGGACAAATTTAGGTTAGAATAAACATTACAATTTAGAAAAGCACTTCCACCTCTGGTGGAAAGAGTGATTTCATCTCTCTACTGATGGTGAATCAAGCAGCAAAGCTACCATTTCTCTTTGAGAAGTCTTAGAGTAAATTATTTTTTTGCAAGGTTTTTTACACACCTGATCTGAGATTTCATCGCCTGTTGGGTATTTTTTTTTTTTAACCTTAAACCTGAATGCAGAAGGTACAAATTGCCTTCTGTTGTGTACTTCAGACTCTAAGTCTTCTCATCTAAATCTCATGAATTTTTCTCTTCTGAACCTTATGAACTAGTGGAACAGCTTAAAACTGAATCTGAATGGATAAGCTCAAAGTAACAAGGTGTTAATAGGAGTTACAAAAGGGTAGGAATGGGAGCCAATAATAAACTGGAAAACCTCCAGGAGATGGCCTTCACAACAAGCATGGTCTCAATATGTCTCTGCAGAACAACATGAGACTGAGGAAAGGAGTCAAAGGTTGCAAAAGAGGAGTCTGGGTATATTTACAATTAGCTGAAATATATTAGGTATATAATTAGGTGTAACTTCTATACCTAATCTGCCCACCTATACACAAAGAAAGTATTTAAAAATCAGTTGTTGATAAAAGTAAAATGTCCACAGGGTAGTGCTCTTACTCTCCTCTTTGCACAGTTCTGTAAGCAGACACACCATAGTCTTCATCAACAATGAGGGATGCATCTGTACCCAGGGAGACATTGACCTTTTCATGCAAAGTGTTAACAAACCTAAGGATAATAGAGACATTGTTAGAGATTAGACAAACTCTCCCACCTGATAAACGGGCAGGGGCCTTTTCTGTTTTGTTTATTGCTGTATGCCCAGTGCCTAGAATAGAGGCTGGCACATGAAAGGTACATGATATATATTGTTAACTGAATGAATAAAGCAACTCACACAGAAGTAATTAGTAGTCTTAACTGTCCCTATCTTTTTCTTTCCTCAGGTATTAGCTTTTTGTCTGCCACATCATCACCTGATCTCAACTGGGATGACACTATCGTGATCACTCATGGCAGTTTGAGCCTCCTCAGTAACCCAGCTTAGGTGCACCTATTTCTTTCTGTTTTCTAATGATGGAATTCATCAATTGAAGCTCAAAAAGGAAAATAATTATGTATATATAAATACATATTAGTATTTATATAAAACTGATACTTTATTTTATAAATGAAGTCTGATTTGCTTTACACAAAACTCAGACTCCCAACCCACAGTAGGTTAAGCTATCATTGTTTTGGGTCTTCAGACAAACTTGAACTCTTCCAGAACCATCTTTTTAGTCTTTTGAACCTGAGCCCCTAAATTGTTCCCTCTGTTTCAATTTTTGGTACCATTTGTGTTAGTCCCTGGCTCATGGGATTAGAAGGGCAATTCCCTCTAAAACCGTTGATGTTGATTCCTGGACCTTTGATCATCCTGCACTAACCTAGAAATTGCTCCCTTTCATCCTTACTGGAGGTTTCCATTGCTCTCTGACCCAGGGAAGACATATTTTGATCTGTTTACTTTTTCTGAAAATCATGGAAAGGCAGATTATTATGACTGTTCCAGCCTTCAGTGAAATTCAAATTTTTCATTAAAAGTTCTCCTCTAAAATGCTATTCTCTATAGCAACCATCTAATCTTGATGGCCATAGGCACATGCATCTGTCTATTTTATGTCAGATTCCTGCCCCTGTGAGCAAGTGACCTCCTCAGGGCTTCATCTCTGTTAACTGTCCCAGGGTATCTAACAAGACCTTCAACCTTATCTAGATTCAAAACCAAGTTTTTTGACTCCAAGTATGTTACCTTTACTAAACCATGATGCCTCTATAGTTTCATTTTAAATTTTACTTTAAAAACATAGTAACTATAAAAGATATTCAACTTCCAGTAATGAAGGGAGAAATATTTACTTCTAAATTTCTCTCTGAGGATCACAGACAGGAAGTACTTAATTTTTTTCTTAAGAGCAAGATAAGTGCATAAAATTCAGTAGAAGCAATCCATGTGACAGAGCACAGAGGGGCATACATAGACACAGGGTCATTTTTGATTACCATTGAGAAAGCAAGCCAAAAGACTTGGTTTTGAATCTGTGCCTCTCAGTTCCCTGGGGAAATGCCTTGACACCAATCCTCCTGACATTCTAGGAAAGAGCATCCTAGTACAAGACAATCAGAATGTGAAGTTCTGTAGACAGACACATTGTGATATTTCAATTGGAAATGGAAATTCTGTTTTTTTTGTCTTTAAGTGGCGTCTCGAATAGTGTGGCATATTCTGCAGAATGAAGAATATGGGGTCTCTTCTGAAGCCCCACAGCTCAGAAGAGACCCCAGATTCAAGAGAACAGAGAGGCCTGGGTCTCCTTGACATCCAAACCTCATGGCTGTCATCCCATTGGTTGTTTTGTTTTCTTCATCCTTCACCTACAATAGAGGGAAGTAAAAATCAGTTATCAGTGTCTAGAAGGAAGTGATAATCATAAAATTTGATCATCAGATATGTCCTTGGTAAGATATTGATAAGCCAGTCATCATACTCTAAGATAATTTGGAAATTAGGCCATTCCTCACTTACCATCATGCTAGAAATACTTTCCCCATCTTCTCGAATGATCAGGGTGTACCATATTTTCTCCTCCACAGAATGATCAGTGTAGACAGACACATTGTGATATTTCAATTGGAAGTGGAAATTCTGGCTTTTTGTCTTCAAGTGGAGTTTGGAATAGTGTGGCATATTCTGCAGAATGAAGAGCCTGTTACATTCACCTTCTACTCCACCTTGAACACTGCAATCTCATAGCAAACCAGGGCAGTTGACCTCATCAGATATTTTCAACATTACTCTTTAACTTCATAATACCATTTCTGGTAATCTATCATAGGATGAATTACAGGCATGAATAAAGACTTATGAGTAAGGATGTTCATAATAGGATTACTTATAATAATTAAAATACCAATAAGGAAATATTTTACTAAACTATGATATTTCCACAGAATGGAGTATTATATATCCATTAACACCACATACTCAAAGTTTATCTAAGGACACAGGAAAATGCTTTTGATGCAGTTTATCTTAAGAAAAATTCAAAGTCAATACAGCATATAGTGTTTCAATACTTTAAAAAAATTTGTTTATTCATTTATACAAAACTGCTATCTATAATTCATCTCTGTGTGATGGACTTATAGGTGGATTTTATATCTGTTAACACACTCCCTAATTTTTAATAATAAATGTATATCTTATTAGAGCATTTTTAAATGAATATTTCAGAATATATATAATATAGAAGTGAAAATATGCAAGCCAAACTCTTCCACAGGGTGTGTGTAGGAAGCAGTTTGAAATACTAAAACAAATTACTACCTATTGAGAGCTTACAATGTCTCAGACTTTATGCTAAGCACTTTACATATAATATTTATCCTTACAACAGCTTATGACATAAAAACTACTGCCATTTTACAGATGATAAAACTGAGGCTTAGAGATACAAATAACTTGTTCAAGGTCTTATAACTACAGAGTGACAGAATCAGGAATTGGATTGGGGCACTTCGACTTAACAAATGCATGCTATAAACCACTGTATTATGCTGCTGCCTTGGCACATAATCTGAATGTGTTTCTAACTCACTCAAGTCCATATGTCACCTGGAAAGATTTGATGGACTCTGCCAACAGAGTATTATTTTCATCGCCGAGCACTGTTACCTTCACCTCATCATCTGCCAGATTTAAGACTTGTAGGAAAATCTCTTGGGAATCTGGCTGGTGTGGGGCCATTTCCTTAGGACAGAGAACACATGTTAGAATTACCAACAAATCACCCGTGAGATACAATGAGATCATATACTGCAGTACTATCTTGATAGCCAAGATTATCTAGTCAAGAGGACACAGTTTTCTACCTCTAAAGAGCATTTGGCTTTGAAAACTCTGAAGGCAGTTTGGAGCGGGAATCTCCACCTCACTGTAGTAAGCACTGATCAGAGCAGTTCAGTCACTCAGTCATGTATGACTCTTTGTGACCCCATGAACTGAAGCACACCAGTTTCCCTGTCCATCACCAACTCCTGGAGTTTGCTCAAACTCATGTCCATTGAGTTGGTGATGCCATCCAACCATCTCATCCTCTGACATCCCCTTCTCCTGCCTTCAGTCTTCCCAGCATCAGGGTCTTTTCCAATGAGTCAGCTCTTTGCAGTAGGTGGCCAAAGTATTGGAGTTTCAGC
>NW_011494604.1:26485-34687 GCF_000754665.1 Bison bison bison | reverse complement strand
GGATTGACTGGTTTGATCTTGCAGTCCAAGGGACTCTCAAGAGTTTTCTCCAACACCACAGTTCAAAAGCATCAGTTCTTCAACACTCAGCTTTCTTTATGGTCCAACTCTCACATACATACATGACTACTGGAAAAAACCATAGCTTTGATTAGATGGACCTTTGCTGGCAAAGTAATGTCTCTGCTTTTTAATATGCTGTCTAGGTTTGTCGTAGCTTTTCTTCCAAGGAGCAATCACCTTTAATTTCATCATTGCAGTCAACATCTGCAGTGATTTTGGAGCCCAAGAAAATAAAGTCTCTCACTGTTTCCCCATCTATTTCTCATGAAGTGATGGGACTGGATGCCATGATCTTAGTTTTCTGAATGTTGAGTTTTAAGCCAGCTTTTTCACTCTCCTCTTTCACTTTCATTAAGAAGCTCTTTAGTTCCTCTTCACTTTCTGCCATAAGGGTGGTGTCATCTGCATATCTGAGGTTATTGATATTTCTCCTGGCAATCTTGATTCCACCTTGTGCTTCATCCAGCCTGGCATTTCACATGATGTACTCTGCATATAAGGCAAATAAGCAGGGTAACAATATACAGCCTTGACTTACTTCTTTCCTGATTTGGAACCAGTCTGTTTTTCCATGTCCAGTTCTAACTGTGGCTTCTTTACCTGCATAAAGATTTCTCAGGAGGCAGGTAAGGTGGTCTGGTAGTCCTATCTCTTGAAGAATTTTCCACAGTTTGTTGTGACCACACAGTCAAAGGCTTTGGCATCGTCAATAAAGCAGAAATAGATGGTTTTCTAGAACTCTCTTGCTTTTTTGATGATCCAACAGATGTTGGCAATTTGATCTCTGGTTCCTCTGCCTTTTCTAAATCCAGCTTGAACATCTGGAAGTTCTCGGTTCATGTACTGTTGAAGCCTGGCTTGGAGAATTTTGAGCATTACTTTGCTAGCGTGTGAGATGACTGCAATTGTGCAGTAGTTTGAGCATTCTTTGGCATTGTCTTTCTTTGGGATTGGAATGAAAACTGACCTTTTCCAGTCCTGTGGCCACTGCTGAGTCTTCCAAATTTGCTGGCATATTGAGTGCAGCACTTTAACAGCATCATCTTTTAGGATTTGAAATAGCTCAACTGGAATTCCATCACCTCCACTAGCTTTGTTCATAGTGATGCTTTCTAAGGCCCACTTAACTTTATATTCCAGGATGTCTGGCTCTAGGTGAGTGATCACACTATCGTGGTTATCAGTGTCATGAAGATCTTTTTTGTATAGCTCTTCTGTGTATTTTTGCCACCTCTTCTTGATATCTTCTGCTTCTGTAGTCTTTTCCTACTCCAGGGGATCTTCCTAACTCAGGAATTGAACCCACATCTCCTGCATAGCAGGCGGATTCTTTATCAACTGAGCTATCAGGGAATCCCCCATAAGCACTGATGCCAGGTAACAAACTCCATGCTTTTTGACTTGGCTGTGGCCCCATACATCATTCCCCAATAGTGACTATTCAACCTGCCAAAAGGTATTTGAATGTTTGGTAAGGTATCAAAGAGATGATTATATATCTTGGATACTGGTGTTTGGAAATTCCTACATCATTCAGGTGGGAGGTGGGCTTCATTTTACACTGCTGCTCTACTCCTATATCTACTCATTTGCCACAAATACTTATTATGCACTTTCTGTAAAACAGCTACTGTGGTAGGGCCTAGTGAATCAAGATTGAACAAGTCAGAAAAATGAACAAAATAGATATGATCCTGCCCTCATGGAGCTTAAGATTTACTATACTCACATTAATTTTTATCTCTACAGCAGCAGCAACTGCAAAAGCCAGGCATGCTAGGATCATACCAACAGCCATTTTCCTAAGTGATCTGTAGAGGAAACAGCGGCAATTATACCTAAACTGTAGGTGCTAAAGAATAAAATCTAAACCCCCTTAGCTTACCTAATTTGTTCTCAATTACTTTCAAAGTATTTCCTAGTACTCCCCTTCATATATCCTTCTTTCTGCCTTTACTTGGGTCACACTGAACTATTCTTTGTAACACACCAAATTTCCCATCTTTATTTATGATGGTTTTTCTATCTATTATATCATAATAGAAAAAATAATAGTAATATAGCCAGAATTATTGAACATTTACCATATATACCAGTTACTATATATTACCTTCTTTTCCTCTTCTTTATAAGTTTTTCTTGACGCTGGCCACTCTCTTCCATCTCTGCATTTCCTGGCACTTTGTTTCCCTTCTTAGGCTTAACATATTAACTTAACATAATTCATCTTGTGCAATAACCTTGCATATTTTCTAGCCCCCTTACTGAAGGATAAACTCCTTAGGAGCAAGATTTGTGCTTTTACAAAGCACTTGGTGCTCAATGAATGAGTAAATGGCAAAAAGTCATTTGAATATATAAAATGATTATCAAAAGGAAATTGCTATTAAATCAGAAATTATAGATGACTTAACACCCTCCTCTGTCAAACTTTACAAAGAATAACACTTCTATTTAGAAAGGGGGAAAATAGTTTCTATCCCCATTCTTATATGAGGTCTTTCATTTGTTTCATAGGGACAGTAAGAGATTTAAAGGTATTAGTTAATCATCAAAGACTTTGAACTTCTTTGAAGAAGCAACTTTTAAGTATAAAGCAACAAGTTGGTTTAGGAGACTAATCACATACTTTTGACTTTCCATGAAGTGTACTCCTAACTTTTCAACATCACATATGTAAATCTGCAGTAATGGCTTGGAATCTCTAAGTTAAGAATTAATTAGATCTAATTCCCATCCTCCAGTGTTAATGGGCATTTAATCTAATGTGGATAAACAGAAGCAGAAAAATGATAAACCAAAATAAATCATTACTATGCAGAAAAGATACCGACTCTTTATCAAACTGGGCAAATTATGAGTCAATTTGGAGTAACATAGGCATAGTGAACACTTGTGTGCATGCTTGCTAAGTTGCTTCAGTCATGTCTGACTCTTTGTGACCCCGTGGACTGTAGCCTGTTGGTCTTCTATGTCCATGGGATTCTCCAGGCAAGAATACTGGAGTGGGTTGCCATGCCCTCTTCAAGGGGATCTTCCTGACCCAGGGATTGAACCCATGTCCCTTATTTCTCCTACATTGGCAGGCAGATTCTTTACCATTAGCGCCACCTGGGAAGCCCATAGTGAGCACTTACGTGAAGTTAATGCCACACTTGGAGACCAGACGATAAATGACAAGGTCAAACAATGGTATGAAGATAAGAACCAAAAAGGGATTTAGCACCTGTAACATGATGGTAAAAAGAATTAGTTACAAGTGTTCTATTATGAGTGTAGCATGTGCTTTCATCTGCATGTGTGCATACTCTCTCACATCCAAACACACTTTCATCATACAGTGTACAGAATGATTCCGCATCTTTCAGTCCCTTTATACCCAAGATGTATTACCCCTGCATAGCACGTTAGCTTCCAAATATTCCAAGGAACAAGTTTCACTCTGCACTGGTTTTTCTGTCAATTAATTAGGAGTTCTTCCCTCCCATTTGCTCTGATCTTATCCAGTTTCACAACCAAGGGAAAAATGTCATGGTCAGGAGAAAGGAAAGAGAGAAGAAGGAATTGGGGATTGTTGAACAAAACAAAGAGTTAAAAATAACTGGAAGTCACCAATAAACAGGGCTTCTGAATTCATTGCTCACACAACAAAGTGTTATATTTCCTTTGACAACATGATACTTGACATGGAAAAAAAAATCCAATGCTTACACTTTCCCTGTGAGTTCAAAACTCCCTGGAGTTTTTGCAGGAGCTACTTGCTTAAGGGAAGATATGAAAGAGAAGTGTGAGGCTTAAAGATAATATTTTCATCACTATGTTTAGCCCTCCTCAGCATAGAAGGAAAAAAACCCATCAAATTATGGTTGGTAATCCTCCTACTACACGTAAAGTTACAGATAAGGGAAAAAATAAGTACCCAAGAATATAGAGAAGTCTCCTACCTGCATCTGATCAGGCTGAAGCACAAAGAAACCCTGAAACATGACAACAAATCACATGAAGATATTGGCATAAAGACAAAAAAAGCCTAGATCAACAATCTTGTTAATTAGCAGGTGAAAAGCATAAGATAATATCCATCAGGTCTTTGGTTCAGAGCCACTATTATCCTTGTAAAGGTATGTGGGGGAATAGGCTGGAATAGAAGCTCAGACTATGGCTTCTGAAGGCAGATGGGCATAAGGGAGAATCTTATTTTCTGTGCACTATGCTTTTTTACCTTGAGAGAGAATAGAGTCAGGGTGTTTTTATTCATCTCAGTAACTGTAGTCGTGGCGGTAAAGATGTGAAGGACAAAAAGGTATCATGGTTAGGGTGAAGTCTCCCATGGACACACAGTGTTTTTAAAGTTTGACCCTTCAGAGGGTCAAAAGGAAGACAACCATGGTAAATCCTGGACAGCCAGAGGAAGGGAAAAGATGAAATTATATTAGGCAAGCTCCAAACAGACTGGCTTATAAAACCCTGGCATCATTCCACCCTGCCTTCTTCACAAGTGAGATGGCAGGAGAACATACAATAATCTAGGCAGCGGGAATAAATGAGAGAAGAATTTGTCAATGAATGAAAATTTTAAAAAGAGAAAATTATATTTAAAATTTTCCCATTATTTCTGTATCCATGAACAAAATATCCCACCTCTGGATCCCTGCTGTGAACCCTGCCTGAGAGGCTGGGCCAACTGTGTTGTCACAGCAATCAGTTGTGCCCTGGGGTGCCTGGTGGTGGTGGTTTGGTTGCTAAGTCATGTCCAACTCTTGCGAGTCCATGGACTGTAGCCTGCCAGGCTCCTCTGTCCATGGAATTCTCCAGGCAAGAATACTGGAGTAGGTTGCCATTTCCTTCTGCAGGGGAGCTTCCTGACCCAGGAATCAAACCCAGGTCTCCTGCATTGAAGGCAGATTCTTTACTGACTGAGGTAAGAGGGGAGCTTTGGTGGGGCATAGTTGGAAGGAAACATCCATTCCCCAGGCTTCATTTGCTCCCTATCTACTCCCTATCACTATCCACTCCCTATCACTTCATTTGCTATTGTCTCAGTGCTTCCTGTATACACTGAAACCTTTCCATCCTTACCTTTCTGATTTTCAAAGATAAGATTCTGTCTTATAATAGTCACTTTGCCTATCCAGTAACTTCATGCTAAAGGTATAATCTTATGTCACTTTTTAGGCAAAAACACAAATAAATTTTCCCTTAGTGTGGATTAAAAATAAATGATAGACTTCTCTGGGAAAAATCTCTTCTACTCACCAAATTCCCATTCATCCTGGTGGCTTGCAAGGTCCATCGTGAGCCCTACAGCAAACAGACGCTATTAGAGGAAATCCCTTTCCTTTGAAAGAGAAGGGGCTGGAAGAGGTAGTTTTCAAAAGAACTATTCTTACCTGCTGATCCAAAAGCGCCCAGAACATGGGCAATGGGATATAAAGGAACAGTACCCTGGTCAGTGCCTTCACATCCATAATGAGCTGCTTCTGCAAAGAGGAGGAAGAAGGAATAGGCTGAATTGGCAGTTAAGAATTTCTTGCTTGGAGTAGAAATGGCCCAGAACAGTAAGAGAGGAGGTCAAATAATAGTAGGAGAGAATCAGTTTGGTTATTAGGAAAAACTCTATGGAGGCATCAGATGTTTCTGCAGTTCAACTTACTGGGTATTTCTCAGCTGCCCAGTCCAGCCAGTGCTCTCTCTTGGGACTGTCCCCAGAATGGTTCTTGAAACGGCTGGAAATGGCAAACTAGGGCAGAGCATAGATACCAGAAGAGAGGAAAAAAACAAACAAAAAACCCATCCCCTGCCTTTTCCATTTCACTGTATTTTCCCTTAGATACACATACTTTTGAGTGACTTAATCTAACCTTTTGATTTCATCACACATTGAGTTTCAGAATATTTGAAATACAATTTTAACATATGTAACTACATTTCAGAAAACTTTTGCCAGTTTTTAAAAATGATTATATTATTTTTAGCTTGGAGAAGGCAATGGTACCCCACTCCAGTACTCTTGCCTGGAAAATCCCATGGACGGAGGAGCCTGGTAGGCTGCAGTCCATGGGGTCGCTAAGAGTCGGACCTGACTGAGCGACTTCCCTTTCACTTTTCACTTTCATGCATTGGAGAAGGAAATGGCAACCCACTCCAGTGTTCTTGCCTGGAGAATCCCAGGTACGGGGGAGCCTGGTGGGCTGCCATCTATGGGGTCGCACAGAGTCGGACACGACTGAAGCGACTTAGCAGCAGCAGCAGCAGAGGCATCGAATGATGTTTGATCAACCCCACTTTCCAAAAGTCACAGAAGCAGTGCAGAGGTCATTGAGAAAAGTGTATACCCATGTTTAAAGGCCTATAGGCTCAGAACAGCATTTCTTTTCTTGTGATTGAAAAAGGCAGGCAAACAAGTCATGAACTTACCCAGATACATTTGACCACTTGATTCAGTATGTTTCCTTCAGGAGGTGGTTTTCTGTATAGTTTACTTCCCATTGCAAACACAACTGCAGTAGATGAACAAAGTTCTTAGCTTCTCATTTAGCACATTGAGTTGTCAACACTAAGGACACACTGCTGAAATGTAGGAATGATTGACACATCTCATAAAGGGTGGAAACTGACTGATGCTCCCTGACTTTGGAGTCATAAAAACTATGGGAGCAAGAGAAAAATAAAATGGTCAATGTGTAGACTTTCCTGTAATCACAGAGATGAAAGTCACCTCTGAATTCTCCGTCTTCTATCTCATCTCTACATCTAATATATTATCAACTTTCACTGACCCTCTGTCTTCAGTGTATTTCCTGCCTGTCCCCTCTCTGCATCCCCAGGGCTATGACTCGTATAGGACCTCACAACTTCTACCCTCTATTTTCAAAATGGCCACCAAGTAGTTTCTTAATCCCTGTTCGTTTCTCCTTATCTGCTGCCAAATTAAAATCTTGTTTCCAAGACCTACCTAGTAAGTCCTAACTCCTGAAATGGATTTTCCCAAATTCATTATTATCCTGATGGTTATTATTATCAATAATGATCTCTTGAAGGTTTATTATTATATGTAAAGTGTAAAGCATTTTAATAGTACTGATTTAAACTGAAAAGGATTTTACACATAAAGAAATCAAGGGTTAAGGAGTTAAGCAAGTTGTACAAGATTGCACAGATGGAAATTGCCAGAAACTACACTGTTTTTCATTATTTATTTTTGAAATCACTAAACTTTGTTCGGAGAAGGCAATGGCACCCCACTCCAGTACTCTTGCCTGGAAAATCCCATGGACGGAGGAGCCTGGAAGGCTGCAGTCCATGGGGTCGCTAAGAGTAGGACACAACTGAGTGACTTCACTTTCACTTTTCACTTTCATGCATTGGAGAAGGAAATGGCAACCCACTCCAGTGTTCTTGCCTGGAGAATCCCAGGGACAGGGGAGCCTGGTGGGCTGCCATCTATGTAGTCACACAGAGTCGGACACGACTGAAGTAACTTAGCAGTAGCAGCAAACTTTGTTTGATATAATCTTTTAAATGATATGAAATAAATTGTATTAAAATATAAGAAGAACAAGTAAATAATAGATGTATAACTTAATGAATTTTTACAAGTGAACACACCCATGTAAATAAGACCAGATAAAAAAACATATTCTAGACCCCAGTGTTCCCTTCCAGCACTGACACCCCACCCTCAACCCACCTCTGCTAAGTTATGCCTCTTTCAATTCCTTTTTACAGCTTGGTAGTAAGATTAGAAACTACCTTCTTGAACTGAGGCCTGTCTACGCAAAAATCTGTACTCTTAACCACCATAAAGGACCTCATTCATTGATTCTTGCATCACACACTGTGCCTGACACAGCTGAGAATAAAGATAAAAAAGACATGACCCCTATCTGCAACCGAGTTCCCCACAACCAACTGCTTCCCACTTTTCCTTTCATCACTCTGTATTTGCCACTGTATCTTCTAACCACTATTCATTATTCCTAAAACAATTCTTTTCTATTTCTGTTCTTGAGCTCATTCTCTCTCAACGCATATGTTTATCTTTTAACCACATCTCCGCAGCTATCTGTAGGTGAATTTAATTTTCTTGTTTTTACTTCATTTTCCGCATACCAGCAATGAGATATTACTTTTACAATT
>NW_011494604.1:18589-26385 GCF_000754665.1 Bison bison bison | reverse complement strand
ATATTACTTTTACAATTATAAAATCGTAAGGTTTTTTCTTCAAGTATATTCAGTTCAGTTCAGTCGCTCCGTTGTGTCCGACTCTTTGCAACCCCATGAACTGCAGCACGCTAGGCCTCCCTGTCCATCACCAACTCCCGGAGTTTACCCAAACCATGTCCATTGTGTCAGTGATGCCATCCAACCATCTCATCCTCTGTCGTCCCCTTGTCCTCCTGCCCTCAATCTTTCCCAGAATCAGGGTCTTTTCAAATGAGTCAGCTCCTTGCATCAGGTGGCCAACGTGTATTAAATTTAACTAAAATTTGTGGGAAACCTCCATTTTGGTACCATCTCCAATATACTTTCCTCTTGAATGGATTTCCTGGCTCCAGCAAGAAAGATGTTCCTCTAGCAGCTCCTTTACCAAAAATGCCTTCTTCAGTGACCAGTAACAATCTCCAATATCCTTACATCCAGAATGCCTGAATCACCCTACTTTTCTCTATCTTAACTTTCTACTTTCTCCATTCTTCTCTGTCAGGCTCACTCTACCACTTTTTCTTTATTATCCTCTGAGTTTCTCCCAAACTTCTCCAAATAGCATGCTTTACCACTTACCATGGCCTTCTTTGGAGAAGGCAATGGCACCCCACTCCAGTACTCTTGCCTGGAAAATCCCATGGACAGAGGAGGTTGGTGGGCTGCAGTCCATGGGGTTGCTAAGAGTAGGACACAACTGAGTGACTTCACTTTCACTTTTCACTTTCATGCATTGGAGAAGGAAATGGCAATCCACTCCAGTGTTCTTGCCTAGAGAATCCCAGGGACGGAGGAGCCTGGTGGGCTGCTGTCTATGGGGTCACACAGAGTTGCACACGACTGAAGTGACTTAGCATGGCCTTCTTATTGTTGATTAAAAAAAAAAAGTTCAGATAAAGAATGCTAATCCTGAGAGACAAGTGGGCAGATAAAAAAGGTATGTTGACAAGCAGAAAATTTTGGATGGGAAATAGACAGCTCTTGAAACTAATAATGATCCTAGAAAGGGGATGAACTTCTCAGGAATTCTGGTCTAAAATGTGACAATGGAGTGATAAAAAGAAGGTCAGGTGATCAACTTGACAAGGTCACACTTAAATTTGAAGGCCACTTAACTGATGAAGATGGGTAGGTACCCTGAGTTTCTCTAACATTTACTTCCACTAGTAGACATTGTTGCCTCTTACTTCACAAAGAAAATAGAAGGCTTCAAATGAAAACTCCCTCAACTGCCACCAAATCTATTAATATTTGTATCCATACCCAGCCCCTCCTCTCTCCAGTTACGTGAAGGTAATGTTCCTCCTCTTGTGTAAATACAATTCTACCATGTGTGCTTTCGTATTGATCATACTGTCTTGCCTTACATCTTCAACATCTTTCTTTACTGGAGTGTTCCTAATAATAATCAAGCATGCTTAATATCCTCTCCTGACTCCATGTCACCTTTCAGCTATAACTTCTTACTGTTTCCTCTTTCATTCATTTTATTCACTTCCCAACCTGCTCTAATTATTCTTGAAACTCCACCAGTCTACCATAACTGTTATCATCAAATCAAAGACCTTTGTGTCACCATATTTAATGGACATTTTTCACCCTTATCTTGCTTTCCCAGTCAGTAACATTTGTTACTCTGAATGATCCCCTTCCTGAAATCCTCTTGGTATCAAAGGTAGAACTACTATTCCTTTGGACATTTGTTTTTAGTCTCATCTGTGGGCTTTCCCCTCTTTACCTGACTTTTTTTGTTTAACTGCTGAATCCTTTACCTAATTCAAATACAAAATTTGAGTCAACACATTTTCATCTTAAAGGAAATACAACAACTTATAAATAAGTGCTGGCTTGTATAAAAGTATGCCTAACACTGAATAATCTCTTTAATATTAATAATATAAATATATCAAGAGTTGACAATCCACATATTGGAGAAACTAATTACTATTAAGTTTTCATTACAATAAGACTCATTCCCATACAGATTTGAAACATTATTCTAAAGGTTTATGCCATGGAGATTGTCCCCTAAAGATCTGATTGCGTTATTATTGAAATCACCCTGGTTTCAAAATGCCACGTTCTGTTTTATACCTCTTCATTTGCGGTTTTTTTCCCTACCTGGAGAGCCCTTCCCCAACTTTTCTTTAGTGAATCTTTATTTGAATGGCTTCAGCGCAACTTATTTATTGCCTTTGCTGTACATCCTTGTAGATATCTTTATTTCTGCACTTATCACAGTGAAGAGAACTTAATGTTTCACCAGGACAACAAAATTCCTTGTAAATACTTGCCATAACTTGTTTCTTTCTAATGCCTGGTGCTTAGCTCATTTGTTTGTCTTTTAAATATTGGTATTCCTCAAGGTCCTATCCTTGTTCTCCTTTATCATACTCTTAGTCATTCCATCTATTTTCCTGACTTAATTGCTATCCATATACTAATAGCTCCGGCTCTATATCTATAGCCCAGACATTTATTCTGGACTTTAAACCTGTATTTCCAAATAAATATAGATTTAAAAGTTTGGTACTCCCAATTAGATGTTCCAAAAACATCTAAATGTTACATGTCCAAAACTAAATTCATTAGTATTGCCCCAAACCTAGTCTCCCTTAGAGCATACTCCTACTATCCACCCATTTGCTCAAGTCAGAATGCTGCATTCAATACTGGCTTATCTTCTCTCTTACTTTCACGCATCTAATCATATCAAGTTTGTCAGTTCTGTCAGTGCTGAAGAAGGTGAGCCAAGGTAGGCACTCACCTTGAGCACAAAATTTAAGGAAGTACCCAAAATTCAATAATCAAGACAAAGTATCCTTTGTCTCACCCTTAATCCATTCTTTTTCCACATTACAGTCAGAAATACCACTGAAAAATAAACATCTAACGATCATACCTCTATTTAAAACCCTTTTGAAGCTCCCTACTATTCTCCTGATAAAGTTCTAATTCCTTAATAAGTTAAAAGCCTTTCATTATCTGGTTTCTGTCAGTTTCTCCTCTTTCTCCTCTGTTCCTTCAAGGCCTTCAAATATGTCATACTATTTCTCAACCCTTTGTCTTATAGATACCATGTCCTATTTCTGTTTCACTTTCAATCTCTTCTTTGATTAACTGCTGTTAATGCTTTAGGTCTTACCTTCCCTATCATTTCTTTAGGCAAAGCTTTTCTGAGCCTCAAAGTCTTAGGTATCCCTCTGTGTTCTTATAGCTTCCTCTGTATTTCTCTAGTTGTGACAGTGATGATACTATATTGAAAGATCCTGTTTACTTATCTGTCTCCCTCTTCCTGCTGGACCAAATAAATCCTTTGAAAGCATAAATTCTGTAGCTACCTAATTCAACAACGTGATCCCAGTACCTAGCACAGAATCTAACACATTAAGTGTTCATTAAATAGATGTTTGTTGAATGAATTAATGAGTGAAAAAATCAAATAAATGAAATTATAGTGAAAAATCAGAGAACTGATTTATTAGTACCCAGAAAACTGAAGTAACTAATGATGACAGCTAACACTTAACATTTAACATTCAATTAAACATTTCATAATTTGTAAACATTTCAAAAGCATCTCTTTTGATCTTCATAATTACTATGATATGTAAATAATATTGTGCAATGATCCAGAGAAAAAGACATAGTACTAATCAGGAAAACTAGGAATATATTTGGCTTTGAAGAGAGAAGGAAGCAGAATGTATTATCACTGGGCCCTAAACTAACACATAAATTTCCTTGGAATTGGAATTGCAACTTGCCTGAGTAATATTATTATCCCCCAAACTCTGTTTGAAAATAATCAGCTGAGCCTCTGGGCTCTTTATCCTTTATTGAGCTCTTTATGTGTTTGGACTGGATATCCTCCAGGGGGGTGTCACCCACAGGCTCAGTGTGAGAACAGGTTTCCAGGTCAATGATTAAAAACAATCATGTCCAAGTTTCCCCTTAGACTGTTTAAACTAAGCAACGCATATATTCCTCTTCCTCTTCCATTGCTGGTTTCTCAGTGGTAAAGAGAATGCCACTTGATCTAAGTTGCATCAGTTTTCCCCTACTTATTCAACTCCTCTTATTCTCTTTGCTCAGGAGCAAACTTCTTGGAAGCATTGCAGAGCAAGGCAGAAACAGCTGACCCTAGAAGCTTTAAAAGTCCCAAAAAGTTTTTACATCTTCCAGTTACCAGATAGTTATCAGATGAAATAAGCTGGTTCAAGAGGAAGGATTATTTTCTTTGCTTCATTATATATTGCAATGTAGATCAGTACATCTCAACTGTGACTACAATTAGAATCAACTAGATACTTAAAAAATTTTAGATGCCACAGCCGTATCCCACAGAGATCCTGGTTTATTTGGTTCTACATGGCATCCAAGGATCAATCTTTTTAAAACTCTCAGGAAGCTTATTATATAACTGTGGGCACTATTTTTTTTAAGGCTTCTAACTTTATTCAGTTAATTTATCTACAATGTCTAGGGGAAACCCCTACAATAACACCTAATAGGTTTGCGTGAGGACTAAATAAAATAGTCTGTGTATAGTGCTTACTCATGCTTTCCACGTGGAAGGCATCAGTGGTTATTAGTTTCCTTCACTGCACTTACCAAGAGCTATCAGCATAAGCAATCCTGGAACTCCAAAAGCCAATGCGTAGCAGTCCTTCCCAAAACACTGCACATCTCCTACAGGAAAAAACAGAACCAAATTAATCCTGAATCTTAAATTTTTGATGTTCTGTTCTGTAAGCTCAGGTTTTTGAGGTCATAGACATAGCCATCTTCTTTCCTCCCAACACCTAATCCACAATCCTTCTTTTGGGCCAGACAAATCAAGATTAAAAGAAATTCGCTCAGATTTTCAAACTCATATAAAAGGAGAAGGTGGACAGTAAGAAGCCTTGAACGGAATTCTGGCTGGGCAGAGTAAAGCTTATACAGAGGCCCTCAGAAAAGATCCCAACCTCTCAGCATGGGTGTGACAAATGTAGAAATCAAGCTCCCTGCATTGATGGAGAGGTAGAAGACTGAGAAGTATCTAGTCCGTTCCTCTGCCTGAAAAAAAAAAAAAAAGCCAAAACAGGACAAATCATCAGTTCAATGTGCCTCCTTGGTCCACCCCCCACCTCTTCAGACTCATTAAGAGGTATGATTCAGATACTGTCTCCAAAGTATGTGAATGTCATATTAGATATTTTAACACATATCTTGCTGACCCAAAATAAACATTTCTCTATCTTTCACACCCTAGTACAATCATCTTTAACATTTTTTTACCCTTTTATATTGGCAAAAATGACCATCTTGTATACTATGTCTATGTACTGTGTCCTATAGTGTTTATTCTAGTATTAGTCTCTGTATTAAATTTCTGTTTCAGTAGGTTGAGAGTTCCTTCAGAGCAGAAAAAAAAAAAATTACTTTCTGTAATCCTCACAAGCATCACTAGCATAGCACCTGTCTTATCTTAGATTCAGTAAATGTTTATTAAACTGAATTAAGTTAGTGAATGAGTGGCTGAGTTAAATAATAGATTTTGTGGAATGTGTGGTAGGAATAGGACTGGAATACGGAACAGTTGAGTAAATCGTTGATCAAACAGAATAATTTACCTAATGCTCATGGGAAATCTGCCAGAGACTATTAAAGAAAGTCTGTGGGCTGGGCAGTGGCCAGTGGAAACTTGGAAGTGGGTTTGTCCTATTACTGAAATATCTTTGTGGAGCACTTACAAAATGAAGCAGCTTTCAAATAAAGTTGCTGACACTTTATTCATTATGCACTTCTGTGCTTCATTCTGACTCCCCTGACACATCAGCACAATCTCCATTTTCCATTAATGGTGTGTTCTGCTTCCTCTTCTGGTCCCCATTTAAACCTGCTCCATTCATCTATGTGTAGAATTCATTGTGCATAGAATCCCATTTGCCAGAGTTTGGTGATTTCTCTAAGGTGAGCAAGCAATTATAATCTATGAACCCTTGGGTAGATAAAGAATATTAAAAAAAAAAAGAATATAAAATAACCCACATGGTCTGAAAGGTTAGAGAAATGCAGGAAGACATGATACAGAGAAAGAACAAGAGTAAAAAACAAACATGATAAAAGAAACATGATAAATAGCTATAGAAGAGGGAATAATACATGAAGACTGTCAAAAAGGAAAACTGAGAGGTAAAAAGAGGAAGCTAGAAATGTTGGTTGATCTAAGAATAGAGTATTTTCCTTGCCTAGTTGTCACTGCTTCCTTAACAGGTATGTTTTTACCTTTATTCATACTGTCCCCCCATCCCCCATGGACAGTGGAAAGTGTCTAGGAAAAGAAGGAATGATCATCAAGACAGGATCATCTAAAGAAATTCATTCTGTTTTATTCCAAATGGTCATTTTCTCCTTCATAGAATCCCAAAGCTAGAGATGCTTATATCATCTCCAAACTACTTATCACCTCCCATTCCCAAAGTGATGACCATGTAACTTCTTAAATACCTTAAGTGAGAGTGAACTCATTAATATTTGAAGTTTTTCCTTTCACCAAGTGAAAAGCTAACTTCCTATAGCTTTCTCTCATTGATCTTTGGTTTAATTACTGACATCCTTCCAATATCTATATAAAGGGAGTAACTCAGAAGGTAAAGAATCTGCCTGCAATGCAGGAGACATAGGTTTGATCCCTGGGTTGGGAAGATCCTCTGGAGAAAGAAATGGCAACCCACTCCAGTACTCTCACCTGGAAAATCCCATGGACAGGGATGCCTGGCGTGCTGCAGCCCATGGGGTCGCAAAGAGTTGGACACAACTGAGTGACTAAACAACAACTTCCAGTATCTATAGATAGTTATAATATTCTCTTTTAAGTCTTATCTTATCCAGTCTAAATATCTTCATTTCCATCAATTTTTCTTCCTAAGCTGCATCTTTTTAGTCCTGGTCATATTCCTTTGAAATGTTTCCATTTTTCTCTTCATTAATGATCAGTACCCAGCACTGAACACTACTCAGATATGTTCTAACTACTAGATAACTTCAGTCTTAGCAAATGGCTACCTGTCATTTAATGCCTGCTCTAATTCTTGAAAATACAGAAATGACAGGACTCTTACATGTTTTTCTTCAAATTGGTCTCCACCAAAAGCTGCCACACAGGGTTTGATACCTCCTGTCCCCAAAGCTATTAGACTCAGGCCGACCATTGACAGGACTCTGAAATGGAAATGTGAGAGTACTAACCATACTGATACTAAACACAACTGTAGAAATGGAATATAGAGCTATAAGAGAAAAAAATATGTGTACAAGGGCACGACCTCCTTCACATTTCTATATTGTGGGCACTTCCCAATGGCTTCCTCCTGGGAGAGACTCAGGAGCACTTATCTTCATAATCCTTGAGTTTCTGCCAGAAAGTATCATTACATGGGAAGATTTTGTCCCTGATAGTTTAATTTACCTCATGTGTACAACATATAGAAGCCGATACTCAAGGACCTCCAGAGTTAAGACTGTTCTCAGTATCATCATAGTCAAAGGGACATGTCAATAGAAAGACCTTGTGAACCTTTATCCCACATATTCTTAGTAACCACAAAATAAAATCTTAAGTTAGTCATAACTAATGGAAGAAATGTCAGTGATTTCTGATGGAACAACAATAATAAGGTATCTCAGTTCAGTTCAGTTCAGTTGCTCAGTCATGTCTGACTCTTTGCGACCCCATGAATTGCAGCACGCCAGGCCTCCCTGTCCATCACCAACTCCCGGAGTTCACT
>NW_011494604.1:9990-18489 GCF_000754665.1 Bison bison bison | reverse complement strand
AGGCCTCCCTGTCCATCACCAACTCCCGGAGTTCACTCAGACTCACGTCCATCGAGTCGGTGATGCCATCCAGCCATCTCATCCTCTGTCGTCCCCTTCTCCTCCTGCCCCCAATCCCTCCCAGCATCAGAGTCTTTTCCAATGAGTCAACTCTTCTCATGAGGTGGCCAAAGTACTGGAGTTTCAGCTTCAGCATCAGTCCTTCCAAAGAAATCCCAGGGCTGATCTCCTTCAGAATGGACTGGTTGGATCTTCTTGCAGTCCAAGGGACTCTCAAGAGTCTTCTCCAACACCACAGTTCAAAAAGCATCAATTCTTCGGCACTCAGTTTTCTTAACAGTCCAACTCTCACATCCATACATGACCACTGGAAAAACCATAGCCTTGACTAGATGGAGCTTTGTTTGCAAAGTAATGTCTCTGCTTTTCAATATGCTATCTAGCTTGGTCATAACTTTCCTTCCAAGGAGTAAGCATCTTTTAATTTCATAGCTGCAGTCACCATCTGCAGTGATTTTGGAGCCCAGAAGAATAAAATCTGACACTGTTTCCACTGTTTCCCCATCTATTTCCCATGAAGTGGTGGGACCGGATGCCATGATCTTTGTTTTCTGAATGTTGAGCTTAAGCTAATATCCATTAAATCTCAAACAAAATTCTTAACTCAATGGAGAATACATGTCTAGCCACATTATAAACACAAATATATATAACCTGCTTCATGAACAAGTCTAATCCTCTCTGACTGAACCAACAAACGTCAGAGCCTATCAAGATTCTCTGGCATCATAAACATCAATAACTTAACAAAGAGGGACACAGCAACTGGAATATATGGAACTACACATAAATGGAAATAATTCAAGCTTTGAATATTAATTCTACAATATACTATAAAGAAGTATCATGGACATTTTTTAAAACTCTGTTAAAGTACAATGTGTGGATGGGTAAACAGGTGAAGGAATATGGAGGGCATGAAGATTTTCATGTCTTCAAGCATATGTAGAGCTTCTGTGAAAAGGATGCTAACTGAGCATTCTACAAGTCTCCAAATATTTAATAAAAACACATGAGCTCAGATAAAGCAGGAAAGAGTTCAACTAGTTAAATATTTTTTCTTAACCAATTTGGTATAATAAAATAGTGACCCAGCAACCCCACTGCTGGGCATACACACTGAGGAAACCAGAATTGAAAGAGACACGTGTACCCCAATGTTCATCGCAGCACTGTTTATAATAGCCAGGACATGGAAGCAACCTAGACGTTCATCAGCAGATGAATGGATAAGAACACTGTGGTACATATACACAATGGAATATTACTCAGCCATTAAAAAGAATACATTTGAATCAGTTCTAATGAGGTGGATGAAACTGGAGCCTATTATACAGAGTGAAGTAAGCCAGAAAGAAAAACACCAATACAGTATACTAACGCATATATATGGAATTTAGAAAGATGGTAACGATAACCCTATATGAGAGACAGCAAAAGAGACACAGATGTATAGAAGAGTCTTTTGGACTCTGTGGGAGAGGGAGAGGGTGGGATGATTTGGGGGAATGGCATGGAAACATGTATAATATCATATAAGAAACGAATCACCAGTTCAGGTTTGATACAGGATCCTTGGGGCTGGAGCACTGGGATGACCCGGAGGGATGGTATGGGAAGGGAGGTGGGAGTGGGGTTCAGAATGGGGAACACGTGTACGCCCGTGGTGGATTCATGTTGATGTGTGGCAGAACCAATACAATATTGTAAAGTAATTAGCCTCCAATTAAAATAAATATAAATTAAATACAAATATGACCGCAAAAGGCAAAATATATATATATATAAAAATAAAAAATAAAATAGTGAGTGAAGTCGCTCAGTCGTGTCCAACTGTTTGTGACCCTGTGGACTGTAGGCCACCAGGCTCCTCCGTCCATGGGATTCTCCAGGCAGGAATACTGGAGTGGGTTGCCATTTCCTTCTCCAGGGGATCTTCCTGACCCAGGGATTGAACCCAGGTCTCCCACATTGCAGGCAGACGCTTTAACCTCTGAGCCACCAGGGAAGCCCAGTAAAATAGTAGGTTGTAAAATAAAGAGACATCTCTAGTAAGATAGAGAAACATCTATAATGAATCCATGAAACATTTACCTGTCCGGTGGAGGAAAGTGGTTCTTTTCCAATGAGGAGGTTTATGATTACATGATATCTACATGATTTACATGATTTTACTTACGTGTGTAACATTTGTCCCCCCAGTATTGGTAAGGCACCCATGGACTTAATCACATGGCCAAGCACATACACCAAGGAGAGATAGATGATTGTCCTGTTGAGAAAGTTAAATCAGTCAGTCTACAAACAGAATTCAGAGATTTGAGCAATACAGACTCAGAGTTCATACTGTTCTCAGTGCCAGGATAAATGGAGCAGGAGGAGGAAGGGGTGGAGGAGGAAAGAATTATATGAGAAATGCAAATATAAATAATAATGGAGAATGAAGCAAACAGACTAGAAAAAGGCACAGTAACTCTTCACCCTATAGCATTAGGGACATTCTTTTCTCATGCTTTCTGTTTTTTCCTACCTACCCCACACAGAGAATCCCTGATCTTGTACAGATATATCATGAACAGATTTGATCTGTAGTGAGAGATAATGTTTTAAGAAAGGAGAACCAGAAGAACAGGATATGTTTGACCTCAGGTTTTTCCCCAAGGAATGAGAAAGAATCACATAAACAGGAAAATAAGGGAACAAAGAACTTTCTTTAAACACAGTCACTGGGATAAAGAGGTAAAGGGTTTAATTTGAATACTTAGGTTATTGTAATCCCCACCACAGTTTCCTCATGGACTATTTCGCAAGGGTAAGAAAGGAGCCAGGGCCTTTGAACATACTGTTCAGTGATACATAGCTCATGCAGTTGATAGGGACTTACTGTTATGTTGTTCTTTCTTTCTTTTTTAACTTTTTATTTTATATTGGAGTATATTATATTGGAGTATTTTATATTTTTTATTGGAGCATAGCCAACTAACATTGTTTCGGGGGCACAGCAAAGAAAGGGACTCATCCATACATATATGTGTATCCATTCCCCCCAAACGTTATATTGTTTTTCAAAAAAAGATCTGAATGACAACTAGTAAGTGAAAGAGTGAGGAATTCCAGTAGGAACCTGCGTTGAGATACACACACTGAAACACGGCATGCAATCAAATATACAATGTGTATTATGTGTATTGGGACACCAGAATTCTCTTTACATATAAGTAGAATATTAGTACTAGAAGGAACCTTAGAAATTATATAGCTTACTTCTGCAAATTTTAAAGTACCATGTGCTAAAGTGGAATACAAAAAAATGGAATGAAGATAGCAAAGAGAGGCTGGAGATGCCAGAAACCTCAGGATGTGGATTTCTCATTCTAAATGCCAAATATTCCTAGGTTGGCTCACCAGGGAAAGGATCTTAGAGGGTTTATCATGGGAAATAGGAGATAAGAAAAAGGAAGGGGCAGGCTTTCCTAAAAGGCCTTGTAGTATCTTCTGTAGAAAAGTTTTCTTCATTGGAACAAAAAGAATGAATAGAAAGAAACGGAATAAAAAGTAACTGAGAAAAGGCCAGCTATTATGAACACAAAATAGATGATGTATGCTAAATCATCACAGAGAAAAAACAAAAGGAGTCTAAGCTGGAGTGATAGTCTGTGTTGGGAGACCAGGGCAATATCAGATTGTTGGACTAAACAAGTGAGAGAAGTGTAATTGCCTTAAAAGAAAAACAAGCCTACCTTCTAGGTAAAAGATTCAAGGAATTAGTCTAAAATATGAAGAATATAAGTGAGGAAGCTAACAGCAGAGAACTTTAACAGAAAAAGAGAGAAGTCAAGAGAGACTTGGAAATTCTGCATTTGAAATGCAGTTGTCATTGGGGATATTACAGTCCTAACCACAGGACAGAGATCTGCTTCAGACAGACTTCAGTCTTCCATTTGCAAATGAGGAAAGTGAAATGCACAGAAGTCAAAGGACATTTTTAAAGTGCCATGCTAATTAGGATTAGAATTAGGTCTAGAACTTCTTTCTTACAGTCCGCATTCTTTCAGTTTTATGAACAAGTTAATGTGGAAAAAGGAAAGGGGAAAGAAAGAAGTTTTAAATTTTATTTCTCCATAAGAATATAAAAAGCCAGAGACATTTTAAATTAGAGTTTAGGAACTGAGAAGGAGTATGTGCAATAGGCAGAGACCTACTGTGACAAAGGAAGAGACCTAACATAAAGAGGGTCAGCTCTGACTAGACAAAAAAGATAGGGGGAAGGATATGTTATAGACCCACTCAGAGAAAGAGGAAGTGTAGAAAAGACATCCAAAAGTATTTGGCAAAACACACTTAAGAGAGTGACTTTTAGTGATTGCTATGATCAGGAGACCAGACTGACAGGCACAGGTCACAGGTATAAACCAACACTAGGGACTATGACTAAAAATGTTATTCTCTCTTAAAAGCAACTTGGCATCAAAAATAGCATCTGGGCATGTAGTTAACCTTCTCAGTAGATACTTATAGAAACAGTAAAAAGCCAGTATCCATGTTTAAAAAGTTGTTTTTCATTGTGTATCTATTGGCTACTTTCTCCTACATGTAGCCCTGAAGGAAGTTTCACCTCTCTCCTGACACAGTGAGTTCCTTGTACAAAAGTCAGGGACCGTGGGTGCCCATTTTCTCTTAACAAAGCTAGGATTCTGGGACTTCATATAGAGGAAGTACCTTTAATATATGCTGTGTACTAAATTCAGAAAATTGTGGTTTGAAGGTCTGAGCAATGTTTCTAATGTTACGGGAAACTTTTCATCCTGAAGCTAACTTCTGAAGAAAAGGAAAGGAGTTTGAAATATTTGTTTGTTCATGTTTTTGTCATCATTGTCTTTGGACATGTGAGCTCACCACACCCCCACACATCCCTAAAGAACAAGTTATTCATGTTTTCTCCAACCCACTTTCCTCTGAAAGAGATACCTATTCATCCCTCAAAGAATTTTGTTATTTTAAAAGCAACCACAATACCCACAACAAAATAAAAGTCATCTTCACACCTGCCCACACCTACCCTGCCCACAGTCTTCTGCCTGTGTTCATCTGAGGGTGATATATTTACTAACTGAAATGTTTTTTGTGGGCCTCCTATGTACCAGGCACTGTTTTAAGTGCTGTGGATAAAAAACTATAAATGAGGCTGTTTTCTAAGTGTTTGGAAGAAGATATTAGATTCATATACACATAGTTATTATAAGAGAGAATTTGCCATGTGAGGGTGAAAAATACGGAGTTCAGAGAATATTAGATTAATTCTGGTTAGTGGTGAAAAGTAAGGGGCAGAGGATATTCCATTGCATAGGTGGCATGTGAACTGAGCCTTAAAGAGTTTGGATGTGGAAGGCTGGGGAAGAAAGAGATTTCATGAAGTAGAAACTATGCAAACAGACATGGAAAAGAGATGTTCCTGGCTATTATTAGGTAAATATTAGTATTTGGTTCATCTATTGGACATTCTTGAAAGGGAGTAAGTATGACAGTAAGAGCAGAAAGGTAAGTTGGATGAGATTAGTAGACAACGTGTAAGTAGAAATGTTTAGCAGGGTAGTAATGTGAATGGAGATTTTAGGAAAATTAATTTGACAGTAGTGCAAGGATTCAATTATGAACAACGATTATGGGAAACAATGAAAACGTCACACATATCCATTATAATAGTCCAATTCAGAGCCTAAAGACAACCAAAACTAGAGTAGTTGTGACTCAGTGTTGAGGTAGGAGGAATATGAGACATAACATAGAAACAGAATTGGTAGAATTTAAAAGCTGATTGGATGCAGAAGTATAGGGAAGCTAGGAGAGAGGATAAGGTGGAATATCCAGGAGATGAATGCTAATGTGCAGTTACAATGCACACTTGGGGCTTGAGTGATAGGTTAAGATTATAGAGTTTGAGGAGACATCAGCATATAGCTAAAACTGACACACAGAACTTGCTAAGGGAAAATCTGGAGAAAGGGAAAAGGGTAAAAGGTATACACTGGGGAAATGCCTACATTCAGGAAAGAGTGAAGTAAACAAAAAGCAAAAAAAAAAAAAAAAAAAAACAGCCAAATTTGGAAGAATCCAAAAAAGTAAAAGAACCAGAAAATACAGTGTTAGAGAAGCCCAGGAAGTTTCAAGAATATAGGAGCAATAAACAGACTAAAATGCTCAACCTGAATAAGAATTTACAAAAGATCACTCAGTTTGATGGCATCATTACCAGTGATCTTAGAAAGAGGAATTTCAATAGGATAAAAAGATGACTTATACTATTATTGCACTTACCATAATCTGTTCTGTATTAAAGCTAGTTGACCGTGAGCAATGTGAAGCAGGTATTATGTCTTATCTGCTTATCCCTCACAGTTCTTTGGACAAATAGAAGCTGCTCAATAAACATTAATTGTATTAAAATCAATGAAATTAAATTGAATCTAACTGGATTATATTGCACTGCACTATATTATTCTGCTCTAAGATGTCACCACCCTTATGGCAGAAAGTGAAGAAGAACTGCCAGTCCAGGTTCAATGCACGATACTGGATGCTTGCGGCTAGTGCACTGGGACGACCCAGAGGGATGGTATGGGGAGGGAGGAGGGAGGAGGGTTCAGGATGGGGAGCACATGTTTACCTGTGATGGATTCATTTTGATATTTGGCAAAACTAATACAATTATGTAAAGTTTAAAAATAAAAAAAAAAAGAGCCTCTTGATAAAAGTGAAAGAAGAGAGTAAAAAAGTTGGCTTAAAGCTCAACATTCAGAAAACGAAGATCATGGCATCTGGTCCCATCACTTCATGCAAATAGATGGAGAAACAGTGGAAACAGTGGCTGACTTTATTTTGGGGGGCTCCAAAATCACTACAGATGGTGACTGCAGCATGAAATTAAAAGATGCTTACTCCTTGGAAGAAAAGTTATGACCAACCTAGACAGCATATTAAAAAGCAGAGACATTACTTTGTCAACAAAGGTCCATCTAGTCAAGGCTATAGTTTTTCCAGTGGTCATGTATGGATGTGGGAGTTAGACTATAAAGAAAGCTGAACGCTGAAGAATTGATGCTTTTGAACTGTGGTGTTGGAAAAGACTCTTGAGAGTCGCTTGGACTGCAAGGAGATCCAACCAGTCCATCCTAAAGGAGATCAGTCCTGGGTGTTCATTGGAAGGACCGATGTTGAAGCTGAAACTCCAGTACTTTAGCCACCTGATGCAAAGAGCTAACTCATTTGAAAAGATCCTGATGTTGGGAAAGATTGAGGGCAGGAAGAGAAGGAGATGACAGAGGATAAGATAGTTGGATGGCATCACCGACTCAACGGACATGGGTTTGGGTGGACTCCGGGAGTTGGTGATGGACCAGGAAGCCTGGCGTGCTGCGGTTCATGGGGTTGCAAAGAGTCGGACATGACCAAGCGACTGAACTGAACTGAAGGAGTGATAATGAAGAGTGTGAAAGGAAGGCAACAAATATTAAGTGATTCTTTTAAATTTTTGCAGGTAGTGACAATAAGACAAAGAAGATAGAAAAAGAAAGGTTATTAATATTTTTTTGTTTACAGCCATAAGATATTTGCCATTATTTCTAGGACAAGACTACCTCTGAAGAAGGATTTGAAGGCAAGAGATGGCAATATTGAGGGTACAAAGATACCAATGAGAGTGACCTAGGTGATGGTGATACATATGTAAAAATTCATCCAGTTGTACATTTAAGCCTTTCAGATTTGTATACTTTATTTAAGTTATACATCAATAAAAACAAATTCAAAATAATTAAAATTACCTCATGAAGGATTGAGATTGAGGGTACAAGGAGAGATGGCCAAATTTCCTCTGAAATAGTCAGGAAGCTATTGTTTACCAAATCCCAGAGCTATACTTTTCACAAGGCAGTCATTTTAAAAATAAATTAAAATACTATAAATACGAATCTTTTATTCTGTAACTGAATGAAGACCATACCATGGCTTATGCTTTTTTCTGCATATAATGCCATCCTTCTGTCTGGATGGACTCGGTGACTACTACTACATAAGGAGCACACATAGACCTCAGGCACCTGCCATCTCTCTCCCAAGAAACTATTTAGTACTGTGTTGTGGCTGTAGCACTACATTAGGTGCTGAATAAATACTTTAGAATAATGGATATATCTAGCCCAAAGTGAGATAGAAACCAGTGTTTACTAAAGAGGATTCCTTGGAACACTCGGTCTACAAGATACCCTGAAAAAATATTCCACAGTCAAACAAGTTTGGGAAATGCTACATATTATAACCTTCTCTGGAGAAGGCAATGGCACCCCACTCCAATATTCTTGCCTGGCAAATCCCATGGACAGAGGAGCCTGGTAGGGTGCAGTCCATGGGGTCGCTAAGAGTCCGACACGACTGAGTGACTTC
>NW_011494604.1:1673-9890 GCF_000754665.1 Bison bison bison | reverse complement strand
CCAGTGTTCTTGCCTGGAGAATCCCAGGGACAGGGGAGCCTGATGGGCTGCCGTCTATGGGGTCACACAGAGTCGGCCACGACTGAAGCGACTTAGCAGCAGCAGCAGCATAACCGTCTCTTGGAGATTTTATAATATTAATTAGCATGTTAAACGGAGAAGGCAATGGCAACCCACTCCAGTGTTCTTGCCTGGAGAATCCCAGGGATGGGGGAGCCTGGTGGGCTGCCATCTATGGAGTCGCACAGAGTCAGACACAACTGAAGCGACTTAGCAGCAGCAGCAGCAGCATGTTAAAGGCTCTAAGAAGTCATGCAGTAAAGATACCTTTTTAGCTTTATTCATTCTAGCATTTTCTCAAACTTATTTGACTATGAGAGCTTTATGTTCCTACATAACATTCTTTAGATCCTATACAACAAATTTTCAACACAATGCACTTTGAGACATGCTAATTTAGACAATTCTGTAGATGACAACTCCACAGAAAATACCTGAGTGATGGATACCTGAGATCCATCTCTGTCCCATGAGAATGATATTATAGATGACAACTATAACATTATCCCCAAACATCTCTTGGTGCTATTTTTAGGGACTTAAAAGATATTGAAATGAATAGACTATTAGTCTAACTCATGAAAATATTTATTATAGTTTTAAGAAAGAACCTACAGAAGGAGATTAGAAAAGAGAATCAGAGATGGTAAAAGAGCTGAAAATAGGGACTTTATAAGAAGATACTAAAAGAGTTGAAATGACTCAATCTGGAGGAGAGATGGATAGTATATAAAATAACAACATTTAATTATACATTTTCTTGTGGGTAGCCATCTTACCACCTGAGATCAGAACAAGAATTGGTCTTAAACTTCAGAACAGAAGATTAAAATTAAATACAAGAAAAAAAATAAAAATATTGGAAAAACTGATAATGAAGAGATAAAACCTTTCTATATTGTCAGTCTGACAGAGATTCTTATTTATCATGGATGACACAAGTATATTCTTGCTTGGAAGCAAGAGGCTAGAAGAGATATCTCTGCATGTTTAATCTGTGAAGCTTCTTGGAAATGTAACCTCCCATCATCCTTACTTGAATTTTCCCAACCATGAGTCAGCAATGGCTGCTCCCAGGATGGGAGTGAAGTAACAGAGGCTGCTGAAGGCGTGGTACACAGATGTGGAAGTGTTTTCACTCCAATGCAGGAAATACAGGAAATACAGGGTCAGCACAGCTAAAGCAAAAAAAAAAAAATGAGAGACAAAACAAGGTAGATATATTAAAATTATTTATGGGGGCAAAGAGCATTTGATAGGGTCTTTGCAGGTGATCTTGATCTTCAGCACTCCTATCAGTAGTAACTTCTGAGCAGCAGAAGCAGGGTCCCTCGGAGTTGTGAGGGTGAAAGGGGCTTTGCTTAGTGTGTGTGTGTGTTACTCAGTCACGTCCAACTCTTTGTGACCCCATGGACTGAAGCCCATCAGGCTTCTCTGTCCATGGAATTCTCCAGGCAGGAATACTGGAATGGGTTGCCATTTCCTTCTCCCACGTATCTTCCCAACCCAGGGATTACACCACGGTCTCCCGCATTGCAGGCAGATGCTTTATGGACTGAGCCACTGCAATACACCTCCCTTCAGTCTTCATGCACATAGCATCATTTAGGCCAACCTGAAAGATAACATGGCCTGATGTTATCTTTATCTAATATCTAATAATCCTTCCTTCTCCTTCCCAGCAACAATATAATCCATAGGCCTAAGGAACAAAAATTAACAATGGAATGCTGATGATGAGTTTTTCCACTTATATTCTCATAGGCTGTATTCTGGTTTCCACTACTCTTTTTTGTTCTTGGCCTGTATGAGTTAGAAGGTGAAATCCCACCAGGCATTTTTTGGAAGTCTTCGCCAAAGGCAAGGACCAGCTGGATGAAGGTAAAGAGTAGATAAGAGAAATAAGTGCATATAAGACAGATTGTTACAAACATGGGGTGAGAGTGTGTGGAGAAAAGTAGGATTGGGAGACACAAAATTACCTTTCATGCCATAATAGGAAAAGCGCTCACAGAATTCATTCACCACAATGAAGACAATACTCAGTGGATAGTTGGAGCCACAGATTTTCTAGGAAACAAAAAGACACTGGTTCAAGCATGAACAATATTTCCCTATTTAGATCATTATACTGTTTTGCAACAGAAAAAACCATTAAGTCACCATGATAGGTCATGTGAAGAAGCAATGGTCCCTACTCTTCATGAAATAGCCAGTATCCTACTAAAAGTGCTTGCATTGCTGATTTAGCAGTCAAACAAGCTATTCTGAATATTCCTTTGTCCCTCAAACATTAATATGGAGCTGCTCAGGCACTTCTTGATATAGACACTAGGACCTGTTCATCTTCCCACAGGTACTAAATGGAAAGCCTGGGGCACTGGGGAAGAGAATAATGATCCTTATTTCTAGGAACATAACAAAGAGTTGGCCTCTGGAACACTTGATGTCCAGGTAGTTACACTCAGATGTCAGTACCCTGCTTAGCTCTACGGTGTGGATTAACCTTTCTGTCCCCACTTGCCCCATTCACTGTGATGGGAGGAATCCTAGCAATATGAAGGCTTCCTTCCAGGAACAGAGCCCAATACAAATTGTTAAAGATTAAGATGATTGATCACCGTAAACTTTGGCAGAGATTTCTTAAGCCTTTTCAAATTAAATGTCCATTTGTTCTATGAAACAGATTCTATAATATTTTCATGCTAATCCTTTTGGGCATTAAAAGGACTATGCTATTGCATGCACTATATCAGTCAGAATAAAAGGAATATCACGTTTTACTTCAAATCCCTCTCATTACGATAGCCCAACATGAGAAAGGGATGGAGATACGTGGCCTTGGTTCAATCAAATCATGAGATTTTTTATTACCTTTCCTTATTCATAAGATATACATCATTTTTGTAAGTAGCCTCAAATTATTTGGGACCAGAAGATATACAACTAAATAAATGATTGATAAATTAATGTGTTCATTTTTTTTTATCCACATAGATATATATGGATATACATAAACAACCCTCCAAAGTATTAATATGCATTAATGTATGATAAAAAAAACTTTCTTAAAAGACACAGTGAATAGTCTTCTTACTTTCCCGGTTCACAGCTTGAGAATTACACAGCCTGAAGTTTGGTTAACACGGCTTCTATTAGCTATGTAACACTGTCACTGACTGTGTTAACGTACTGCTCCAGGCCATGTCACTAAACCTGGCTTTATACTTCAGTTTTGTTATTCCAGAGAAACTACCCACCTCTAGAATACTGCTACTTCTTTGCTTGTAAGTAAGAATTAAGTAAATACTGGCTAGTATTACTATACCCTCTCTACTTAACAGGATTTTGATATGAGGATTAAAAAATAATTGGGAAATGTTTTAACAAGTATTAATATATAAAGTAAAACGTTATTACTTCCCTGTTTCTCTGTCCTTTCGCCCACTGTAAACTGAAACACAATAACAGAGACTAGATCTATTCTAAAACTTCTCTTGGTGTGCAGCATAGACTGTGTACAGGGGAAACTAAAGGCTGAAGTTTTGGAGGTTTTTTGGTAAATAAAGAACAATCACACACAGTTCTCCAGAAAGGAGTACTTGCCAAGTTTCCCTGGACATGCAAAGTGCTTTTTTTTCCACCCCAGAGAAATTCAGAATATACAATGAAATAGAGCCAAGTCCGGGATATCCACTGAAGAACTCTGACCACCGCCTTCTGCTGCTTCCTCTCCTAAGTTGAAAGAAACTCCTGTTTAGATCTGGTTTATAGGTTCATTCTAACTCCAAGAGAGAAGAGTTTTTAATACTCTAATACAGCTCAGCCTGAAGCTCCAGGGGCCAAGGAGGAGAACCAACAGAGTACGTCTGTTCCTGTCAGAGGCAGAGATGAATCCCAGGACTCACCGGAGATGGCTTCTCTGGAAAGCTGGGGGGTCGAGGCGGTACCTCTTCAGTGGAGACAGGTAAAAAAAGAGTTTCCTTGGAATCATTTTTCTGGAAAGGATTCATGGCTGGCTCCTCTCTCTCTCTTCAAGCATTTGGCTTTGGTAGGCAGTTGGGACAGCTGCCAGGCTACTGTGAAAAGGGGGACTGGGAGGGGAAGAGGGGGTGGCTTCAGCAACCAGTTTTAACCCTGTGGGTGTCGGGCTTAAGTAACTTCTTACGAAGCAGAAAGCTATATGGAAAAAACAAAAACTATTGGGTCTCAGAGACTAGTTTAAAAGAATGTTTATGTAAAAGGTAAAGCACGGGGAAGTGAGATACTGTAAAATGCTGGAGAACTGCACATGAGTGAAAAGTAGTTAGAAATATAATGCCTAGAACATAGACTGGAGCACAGATTTAAACACTGATTTCAGAGTAATAATAGCTGCCATTTATCACACACCAATTGTGTATATGTGTGTGTGTGTGTATACACACATATATTATCTTTATGTTCTTATTCTTACTACCATCCTCACTTTACAGGAACTAATATCTCAAGAGATTGCAATTTTTCCAAAGTCATGTGGCCATCAAGTGGCAGATCTGGAATTTTCACTATGGTGTTATGGATAGATTAGTATCAGTAATGCCTGTGGTTATTACTTAGGAATGGAAGCTATGGAAATAGAAACATAGGAATGTAGGAGAATTGAAATGCATTGAAAAGGGAAAGTTATCTCTAAAGTGAATTTGGAGAAATACAAAAAAATGTTAATTTTTGGTTTTCAACATAGTAAAGTTCAACTGGAAATGTCTTATAAGCAATTAAAAAGGTGGAGCTAAAGAAAACAAAAAGAAAAGTTCAGTGATATACATTCGGGAATCATTCTTCTTTTAAAATTCATTCTCTGTGTTGTAACTTTCTTACTTCAAGATAAACCTATCCTTTCATCTGTAAATAAAATTTGATTTGTGTAAAAATTATGAACCAGTTATTTTCTAGGTACTATTACAAACACCATTTTTCTTAATATTCAGTGAATGGACTTCCAAATGACTCCAGAATACATTTAGTTCTTATCAGAGGAAGAACAGGATCAGACATGACTGTTAAATAATTATTATTTTTGCAAAGTCAAAGAGGTAAAAGAACAAAACAGTATGGTGCCCATTTAGTTGTCAGTCAAATGGAAAAGGAAAGAATGGCTAGAGAGAAATAAGACAAATAAGGACTAAACCAAAAAAGAAGTCAGGAAATAGGAGAATGCATTATTTTATTTTAGAATATGAGAACCTATGATTCTATCCCTCATAAAATTCTTACATTACCTACTTGAGTAATCTATTGACAAATAAGACCAGGATAAACTCTACTCTTTCCTCCCTAAACTCTATCTCAGACTTTGACCATGTTTCTTTCTCAGCTTCTGTTACACTCCTCATCCTGTTTCTCTCCCGTCAACCTTTACCCAAAGAGCCCAGCTTCATTTCTGCTTGTGACATTAATGATTAAGCTGTAGTTATTCTTTCAGAAAGTACTGCCCTTTCTGACCTAGTTTGGTTAATGACTGGATACAAAACAAATGAACAGTCAGAAGTTACTAGCCAAGTTAACCACTAGAGGCACAGATGCCTTTAAGATCTAATTATATCAATGGCTCCTCCTGCTCTGGCCCTGTACCTCTGAAATAGCATTTGATATAGCAGAGCAGATGGAATAGCACCTGTATGCAAGGCACCAACTCATTCGTGCTCATAGGTGCCCTAAATACCAAACTTTAGCGTATTGGCATTGGATCTTTGATACTTGTTTGTTTAAGTGAAATTTTTCATTGATTATGGCAATACAATGCTAAGCATTCATAGAATCAAATAATACCAGAGATGGAAGAAATCCTAATCTTGTGGCATGTAAACTTCCCTGATGATAAAAATCACTTATGGATATTTATATATATTTATATTTGTACATGTACTTATGTATCAATATATAAATTTCCAGGGTGACACACACACACACAAATCTAAAGAGGTAGCTAAGAACTTGTATTTTTAACAAGCATCTCTGGTAATTCTTATATTAGGGATTTGGTGAACACTGGTTTGAAATCCCTCTGCTAATCTAGCCTGAAGAATATTACAGATGAGCTCAGACTAGAATCCCAGACTCTAAGACCTATTCTAGAGCCTTTTCTATTTTATCAAGATGCTTCTTGTATAGCATCATTTTTGCTAAGTTGAAATCAGAAAGATAAAAGGGAAAAAAATCAAAGAAAAAAGCAATTCATTAACAGAAATGAGTAAAAACTCTTCACAGATAAAAAAGAATAATAGAGTAAAATAATCTAAAATATCAATTATGAGTAAAAATATTTGTGACTCAATGATTATGACAGAAGAGAGTGATATTTTACAGTCATGTACAGAAAGGAGGCTGAAAGTCTCAAATGATAGATACTTATATAGTCATAGAGAAGAGGCAAATATGAAATTAAAAGAGGACATGTTTAGCAAACTATGAATACAAAATCATCACATAAAAAGACTGTATTTAAATATCAGCAAAAACAAATAGAAAAGGTAATTTTAAAATTATACCAGCTCTAATAGCATAAAACATACCTCAGAATAAATCTATTGAAAGATGTTTAAGACATCAATACATGCTACAATTAAAAAATAAGTTAAAAAAGACATCAGTATTAAACACTCTAAAACATTATTGAAAGAAATTAAAGACCTAAATAAATGGAGAGACATACCATACTCATGATTTGGAAGACTCAGTAAGATGTCAGCAATCCCCAAATCAATCTATAGTTGCAACAAAAAAATCCAACAGGTTTTGTGAATGTAGAAAATTAAAGGTTGATTTTTAAAATTCATATGGAGATGCAGAAATCTAAGAACAAATCTAAGAACAGCAAGGCAATCTTGAAGAACAATAATGGAGGATTTGTATTATCCAGTAGGAAATCTATTATAAAGCTATAGTAATTATAACAGAGTGGAAATGACACAAAGATAAATAAGGCAACCAATGCAACAGAACAGAGTTCAGAAAAAGACCCACACACATACTTTGGCTTTATTTAGGCCAAACATGATACAGCAGTGTCATGGGACAATGACAAATGGGACAAATGACTATTTTCAATTAAAAAAAATACCATCTGGATACTCATATGGAAAAAAATGTTTACCTTTATCTTACATCATGAATAAAAACCATAAAAGAAAATAATATATAGATTACATTAATATTCAGTTCAATTTTGTCACTCAGCCGTGTCCAACTATTTGTGACCCCATGGACTACAGCACGCCAGGTTTCCCTGTCCATCATCAACAACTCCCAGAGCTTGCTCAGACTCATGTCCATCGAGTCGGAGATGCCATCCAACCATATCATTCTCTGTCATCCCCTTCTCCTGCTTTCAATCTTTCCCAGCATCAGGGTCTTTTCAAATGAGTCAGCTCTTCCCATCAGGTGGCCAAAGTATTGGAGTTTCAACTTCAGCATCAATCCTTCCAATGAATATTCAGGACTGATCTCTAGGATTGACTGGTTGGATCTCCTTACTGTCCAAGGGACTCTCAAGAGTCTTCTCCAACACCACAGTTCAAAAGCATTAGCTCTTCGGTGCTCAGCTTTCCTTATGGTCCAACTGTCAAATACATGACTACTTGAAAAACCATAGCTTTGACTAGATGGACCTTTGTCAGCAAAGTGATGTCTCTGCTTTTTAATACACTGTCTAGGTTGGTCATATAGAGAGATTAGATTAATTCTACATAGATTACAGATCTGTTGAAGTTAAAAAAAATACAGCTTTTAGAGGACAATGTAAGAGAATATCTTTTGGACTGATTAAACCAAGATTTCATTTTTTAAGCTAAGATTCTTTTATTTTTTTTTTCTAATTTTATTTTATTTTTAAACTTTACATAATTGTATTAGTTTTGCCAAATATCAAAATGAATCCGCCACAGGTATACATGTGTTCCCCATCCCGAACCCTCCTCCCTCCTCCCTCCCCATACCATCCCTCTGGGCCGTCCCAGTGCACCAGCCCCAAGCATCCAGCATCGTGCATCGAACCTGGACTGGCAACTCGTTTCCTACATGATATTTTACATGTTTCATTGCCATTCTCCCAAATCTTCCCACCCTCTCCCTCTCCCACAGAGTCCATAAGACTGTTCTATACATCAGTGTCTCTTT
>NW_011494604.1:0-878 GCF_000754665.1 Bison bison bison | reverse complement strand
CTGTAGGAGTTGCTTGTATATTTTTGAGATTAGTTGTTTGTCGGTTGCTTCATTTGCTATTATTTTCTCCCATTCTGAAGGCTGTCTTTTCACCTTGCTAATAGTTTCCTTTGATGTGCAGAAGCTTTTAAGGTTAATTAGGTCCCATTTGTTTATTTTTGCTTTTATTTCCAATATTCTGGGAGGCGGGTCATAGAGGATCCTGCTGTGATGTATGTCAGAGAGTGTTTTGCCTATGTTCTCCTCTAGGAGTTTTATAGTTTCTGGTCTTACGTTGAGATCTTTAATCCATTTTGAGTTTATTTTTGTGTGTGGTGTTAGAAAGTGGTCCAGTTTCATTCTTTTACAAGTGGTTGACCAGATTTCCCAGCACCACTTGTTAAAGAGATTGTCTTTAATCCATTGTATATTCTTGCCTCCTTTGTCAAAGATAAGGTGTCCATATGTGCGTGGATTTATCTCTGGGCTTTCTATTTTATTCCATTGATCTATATTTCTGTCTTTGTGCCAGTACCATACTGTCTTGATAACTGTGGCTTTGTAGTAGAGCCTGAAGTCAGGTAGGTTGATTCCTCCAGTTCCATTCTTCTTTCTCAAGATCGCTTTGGCTATTTGAGGTTTTTTGTATTTCCATACAAATTGTGAAATTATTTGTTCTAGCTCTGTGAAGAATACTGTTGGTAGCTTGATAAGGATTGCGTTGAATCTATAAATTGCTTTGGGTAGTATACTCATGTTCACTATATTGATTCTTCCAATCCATGAACATGGTATATTTCTCCATCTATTAGTGTCCTCTTTGATTTCTTTCACCAGTGTTTTATAGTTTTCTATATATAGGTCTTTAGTTTCTTTAGGTAGATATATTCCTAAGTATT
>NW_011494603.1:19399-20569 GCF_000754665.1 Bison bison bison | reverse complement strand
CTGGGCATCTATGATGGAAAGCAGCATGTAATCTTTGGGGATCCCAGGAAGCTCATCACGGAAGAGTGGGTGCAGCAGAATTACCTTGTGTATCGTCAGATTCCCGACAGCGATCCCCTGAGCTATGAGTTCCTATGGGGCTCAAGAGCCTACGCTGAAACCAGCAAGATGAAGGTGCTGGAGTTTTTGGCCAAGATCAGTAGTACCATCCCCAGTGCTTTTCCGTTCCATTATGCTGAAGCTTTGGGAGAAGAAAAGAGATCCCGAGGCAGATCTCTAGTTAGGTCTCGTGGTGCTGCCAGGGCCACTGCCCGCTCCAGGGTCCCACCCAGATATCTGTCCAGTGCCCAGTGAGTTCTCAGGCGGCAGCTTCACTTTGTTTGACCAATACTGCCAACCTTTCAAGAAGTGAGAGGCTAAAGTAGGGCTGGAAAGTTCATAATACTTATCTTCTTTGTGTTCCTATTTTACGCTATTACCTTTCAAATGTTTCATTTCCTAGAATGTTTGTTTAGATTCAGAATCCAAGTTTATGAATGACATGGATCACAGATTTGTTGTTGTCTGTCAGATCTAAGAGTAAGTGTTTTGGTACTGTGTAGTGTAATTCAGAAAATCCTTCATCTTTTGGGGATCCAGAACAAGATAACACAGCTTTGGAATAGTAATTTTCTTGGAAATGTGAAAGAATGTTGTAGTTTTAAAACATATGAAAATCAGGTAAGCTGTAGTCAAGTTTTGACTTATGTTATTCACCTTTGTCTCTCTCTCTATAACATTCAGTAGTAACCTTAGCAATATACTTAGATGTTGTTAGCTTATTCAAGAATGCCGATAAAAACAATAAGAAACTACATTCCTTGCTTGGTGGCTCCTTTATTCCCATCTTTACTTGAGCATCTGCTCTTCAGAAGGTTCTGTGCTGGTGGGGGTGATGCAAAGATAAAGGAGACCCTGTACCTGCCTGTAGATGTGTTGAGTATATGAGCAGTGATTCCATAAGGAAGGTGGTGTGATGATCTAAGACAAGTGACAAAAATCAGGGAGGATGCTGGGGAGGGAGTTGGGATGAGAGCAGTGAGGTATGAATTCTCTCAGTCTTTATTCTCTTAAACCAAAACTTTGAGGTTTGGTATTTTGGCCAAGGTCAATGGTAACATTCCCAGTGCC
>NW_011494603.1:14578-17317 GCF_000754665.1 Bison bison bison | reverse complement strand
GTTATGGGTCTAGCTTACTGTATTCAGTCTCTCATTCCTAAATTTCAAAGATACATACCTTTTAAATTTTGGAGCATATATAACTTTTGCATTTAGGATATACTTAAATTATTAAAGAAAATGTGGGTTTATAAAAATGTAAATTGATGCAGCCACTATGGAAAATAGTATAGATGCTCATAAAAAAATTGAAAATAGAACTACCATGTGATCTGGCAAGTCTACTCCTGGAAATTTAGCTGAAAGAAATGAAGCCAACACCTGGAAAAGATATCTGCACCCCCCATGTTCATTGAAACATTATTTACCATAACCAAGTTATGAAAACAACATAACTGTCCATTAATGGATGAATGGATAAAGATAGTGTCACATAGACACACACACACACACACACACACTCTCATCCTCACTCAGATATTATTTAGCCAATAAAAAAAAGAGGAAATCTGGCCATTTGCAGTAACACAGTTGCACCTTGAGGGCATTATGCTAAGTGAAATAAGTCAGACAAAGACAAATACTATATAATCTCACTTATGTGTGAAGATTTTTGAAAAATGAACTCACAGAGAATAGATTAGTGGTTGCCGCAAGTGGGGGTTGGAGGATGGATGAAATGGGTGTAAGTGGCCAAACGGCATAAACGTTCACAACTTTCATGTACAAAATAAAGAAGTCCTGGAGATATAATGTACAGCATGGTGACTAGTTAATCATTGTTGTTAAGTCGCCAAGTGGTTTCCTACTCTCTGCAACCCCATGGATTGTAGCTTGCCAGCCTCCTCTGTCTAGGGAATTTTCCATGCAAGGATACTGGATTCAGTTGCCATGTCCTTCTCCAGGGGATCCTCCCGACCCAGGAATCAAACCCTCATCTCCTGCATCAACAGGAAGATTCTTTACTGCTGAGCCACCAGAGAACCCCATAGTTAATAATACTGTATTGTATATGTGAAAGTTCCTGGGAGAGTAGATTTTTTTAAAGTGAGGTATAGTTGATGTGGGCTTCCCTGGTGGCTCAGATGGCAAAGAATCTGCATGAAAGACAGGAGACCTGGGTTCAACCCCTGGGTCACGAAGATCCCCTGAAGAAGGGAATGGTTACCCACTCCAGTATTCTTGCCTGGAGAATTCCATGGACAAAGGGGCCTGGTATGCTATAGTCTATGTGGTCAAAAAGAGTTGGACAAGACTGAGCAACTAATACTTTCACTTCATTTTCATAGTTGATGTACAATATTTTATAAATTACAGATGATTAACAAAGTGCTTCACAGTCTTTAAAGGTTATGTTCCATTTACAGTTATTATAAATATTGGCTATATCCCCTTTGTTGTACAATATATCCTTGTTGCTTATTGTATACATCCTAGTTTGCACCTCTTAGTCTTCTGTCCCTGGCCTTCACCTCCTGCTTGCCACTCCCCGCTGGTAACCACTAGCTTGTTCTCTATATCTGTCAGTCTGCTTCATTCCCCTAGTCTTTTATTTTTTAAATTCTCCATGTCAGTAGTATCATACAGCATTTGTCTTCCTCTATCTCACTTATTTCATTAATACCATCCAACTATTTACTAATTAATAGCATAATACCCTCCAACTCCATACATGTTGTTGAAAGATTGCAAAAGTTCATTCTTTTTAATGACTGAGTAATATTCCATTATGCGTGCACACACGCGCGTGTGTGTGTGTAGGTTGTATACATATAGATTACTTTTGTACCTTGGCAAATGTCAGTAATGCTGCTATGAACATTGGAGTGCATGGAATTTTTGAATTAGTGGATTTTTTTTTTCATTTTAAACAGTAATTTAAAGTTTATTCAAGCTTTAATGCAGGTTATTCTGACTTTAAGTTAGCATTACATGGCATACTTCTGAGTCCATTCCTGAAAAATTCTGTTGTACTCATCTCTGTCTGTTTTATAGATCTGTGCAACCTCTGGCACTAGGGAGGGGGTCATTGGGGTTCGAAACACATAGCAGGGAGCAAATGGATACCAGAACTGTAGAAATCATGGAAGCAAGAGACCACAGTGAGCTTAGAGTAGCGAACCTAGTGCTGCCATTAGTGTTCATGTCTGGATGATAAATTCTGTTGCAAATGCAACCTTAGGTAGTGTGAACTGGTAGTCTTTAGGGAAATGAATTGGCACAGAGAATACACTGCCTCAATACGGGCTGCCATTCTTTTTCATAATTGTGGTTTCCCAGTGAAATGTATCATCCCCAACTGGACCTGTAGAATATTGTGCTGGAGGGTCCCTGCCCACCTCACTAAGTTCCTTATTAATCCATTTCAGCGCCACAGTCTGTGCTTTTTGTCTGACTCCTCACTATCAGTGTGTGAAGGTCCGGCCAAAACTCCTGACTATCTGGTGGCTGGGAAGGACTACCTCTTCATCTCACACTGGCTCTGCCAGACACAGGTGCCTTCTTAATAAACAGGGAGGTTGGACTGGGGTGGGGTCACTGGCAGAGAGTAGATGAGGCTGGAGGGGAAGGGGAGACGAGCAGTGGAAACCCTTAGACTCAGACAAGCATCGAGTACCTGACGGAGACCATCCAAATTAGTGGGTTCTTTTTTTTTTTTCAGATAAACACCCGGGAGTGGGATTGCTGGGTCATGTGTTAGTTCTCTTTTTAGATTTTGAGGACCCTCCTTACTGTTATCCATGGTGGCTGCACCAATTGACATTCCCACCAACAGTGTACAGATCGTGTCCACATGCT
>NW_011494603.1:13092-14478 GCF_000754665.1 Bison bison bison | reverse complement strand
GCTTTTGAACTGTGCTGTTGGAGAAGACTCTTGAGAGTCCCTTGGACTACAAGGAGATCCAACCAGTCCATTCTGAAGGAGATCAGCCCTGGGATTTCTTTGGAAGGACTGATGCTAAAGCTGAAACTCCAATACTTTGGACACCTCATGTGAAGAGTTGACTCATTGGAAAAGACTCTGATGCTGGGAGGGATTGGGGGCAGGAGGAGAAGTGGAGGACAGAGGATGAGATGACTGGATGGCATCACCGACTCAATGGATGTGAGTTTGAGTGAACTGCGGGAGTTGGTGATGGAGAGGGAGGCCTGGCGTGTGCAATTCATGGGGTCACAAAGAGTCGGACACGACTGAGCGACTAAACTGAACTGAAACTTTATTAACGCTTTAGTGCAGGTTGTTCTGACTTTAAGGTAGCATCACATGGCATACTTCTGAGTACATTCCTGAAAAATTCTTTTGTACTTTTTCTGTTTTATAGATCTATGCAACCTCTGGCACTGTGGAGGCTATCATCTGGGTTCGGATCACATAGCAGTGAACAAATGGATATCAGAACTTTAGAAATCATTAAAGCAAGAGACCACAGTGATCTTAGAGTAGTGAACTGAGTGTTGCCATTAGTGTTCATGTCTGGATGATAAATTCTGTTCCAAATGCACCCTTAGGTAGTGTGAAGGGGTAGTTTTTAGGGAAATGAATTGTCAGAATACACTGCCTCAATATGGGCTGCCGTTCTTTTTCATAGTTGTGGTTTGCCAATGAAATGTATCATCCCCAACTGGACCTGTAGAATATTGTGCTGGAGGGTCCCTGCCCACCTCACTAAGTTCCTTATTAATCCATTTCAGCGCCACAGTCTGTGCTTTTTGTCTGACTCCTCACTGTCTCAGTGTGTGCTCAAAGGTCCAGCCAAAACTCCTGATTATCTGGTGGCTGGGAAGGACTGTCTCTTCATCTCACACTGGCTCTGCCAGACAAAGGTGCCTTCTTAATAAACAGGGAGGTTGGACCTGGATGGGGTCACTGGCAGAGAGTAGATGAGGCTGGAGGGGAAGGGGAAACAAGCAGTGGAAACACTTAGACTCAGACAAGCATTGAGTACCTGATGGAGACCATCCAAATTAGTGGGTTCTTTTTTTTTTCCTTTCAGATATACACCCGGGAGTGGGTTTTCTGGGTCATGTGTTAGTTCTGGTTTTAGATTTTGAGGACCCTCCTTACTGTTATCCATGGTGGCTGCACCAATTGACATTCCCACCAACAGTGTACAGATCGTGTCCACATGCTTACCAACATTTACTTCTGTTCTTTTTGGATGATAGCCCTTCTGATAGGTATAAGATAATACCTCATTGTGGTTTAAATTTGCATTCATATGATGATTAA
>NW_011494603.1:9139-12186 GCF_000754665.1 Bison bison bison | reverse complement strand
CAGGAAGATCCCCTGGAAGAGGAAATGGCTACCCCATCCAGTGTTCTTGCCTGGAGAATCCCATGGACAGAGCAATCTGTTCAGTCCATGGGATAGAAAAGGGTCAGACACTACCGAGTGACTAAACAGCAACTTGAGTAGACCAGAGAGAATCCCCCCTGGGGAGGGGATGGAATGTGCCCTGTGCTCCTGTCCCAGTGCCCGTGAACACAGTGCACAACCTAGATGTTTCATGCACATCATCTCCAAGGAGATTCTGTGAAATAAAAGTAATAGTAGAATGAAACCGGAAACTCAGAAGCCAGTGGGCTGACACTGTGCTGTGAGTCGTGGAAACAGAGCTCATTTTATTGAAAGAGCATTCCATTCAGCGGTTTTGGCTGTGTTGATAATTCCGCAAAGTGTATGAGATGAGTATATTATAGGTGATGTGATGGTGAAATTGATGAAGGTAGGGGCTTATTTTATTTAGTTACTTATTTATCTGGCTGTGCTTGGTCTTATCTTTGGAATCCAGGATCCTTGATCTTCCTTGCACCCTGAGAGTTCTTTAGTTCCAGGATGAGGAATGTTTTAGTTCTAGTATATAGGATCTTTAGTTGTGGCATGTGAACTATTACTTGTGGTGTGTGGGGTCTAGTTCCCTGATCAGGGGTGGAACCCAGGCCCCCTGCATTTGGAGCACAGATTCTAAGCCACTTAGCTACTGGGCCACTAGGCAACTCTCTAGGAGTTGTTTAAATGAAAGAGCAGCTTGGAAGAAAGAGTTAGTTTTAGAACCAAATTCTAGATTATTTAAATTTCATTCAGTTAAAAAACTTCACCCACACTCAAAATATGATTTAGTAGTGGAAATGAAAGATTCTTTCTAAACAGCATTTTGGACTGATTTGGTGTTCCATGTCCGAGAATGCCACAGATTCTCTGACATCTCCTGGATTTAAAAGATTCCTCAGGGTCAGTGGTATCCTCCAGGATGAAAATAATCATGATCATAGTAAAAAGAGATATTGTGTAAAGTCTAAGTGTGGTCCAGGCCATGTGCCAGGTGCTTTAGCTACATGCCACTAGCTCTACAAAAGCCACTTCACCTGAGGTTCCTGGATTTTGGGGATGGACCCAAGTCCTCACAACTGATAAGAGACAGAGCTGGGCCTAGAGTGCTGGTCTGAATTTAACCACAGCATGTACCCTTCCACTTGTCCCGGCCTGAGGTGCTCATGAGTCAGTTAATTCACTGTCTTTTAGCACTCCAACATGTATCTTGAGTGACAGAAAGAGGGACACTGTGACGAAAACACTGGGATAGAATACATAGCCAAGGCAATACAAACACCAAAATAATTAAGAGGTGTGAATAAAGGAGAGAAGGAGATAATGCTCAGTTAGCAAATGATCACCTCCATGTGGAAATTCAGACACCTTCAAGTGATCGAGGGCTTACAAGATTATCTGGCGCTATCCTTCTATGTAGAAAGTAAACATTTTATTTGTTTTAATTAAAAATAGTTATTTCTATTTATTTTTTGACTGCTCTGGGTCTTAGTTTGGACACTTGGAATCTTTGTTGCCACATGCAGGCTCTTTAGTTGTGGAATGTGAGATTTTAGTTGTGGCACGAGAACTCTTAGTTGTTGGATGTGAGATTTTTAGTTGTGGCATGTGGGATCAAGTTACCTGACGAGGGATCAAACCTAGGACCCCTGCATTGGGAGCGCATAACCACTGGACCAACAGGGAGGTGCAAAAAGTAAATATTTTAGAACTACCCTAAATCTGGTGACTCAGATGGTACAGAATGTGCCTGCAATGCGGGAGACCTGGGTTCAATCTCTGGGTTGGGCACAATCCCCGTGGAGGGCATGTAACACACTTCAGTATTCTTGCCTGGAGAATCTGCATGGACAGAGGAGCCTGCCGGGCTACAGTACATGGGGTCACAAAGAGTGGGACATGACTGAGCGATTAAGCACACACCCTAAATCTGGCTGAAGAGCAGGAATATATCACCTCTATCTCTTTGACATCATAACATCTGTCCTGAGTTCCTTAATTTCTGCTGCATTTTCCTAATCTTATATCACTTTTGGGATTGAGACCCATTTTCTCCAAGATTTGCTAGATGGTAACTGCTCACTGTTTGTAGGAATATGCATTCCCCAGGAAGCCTTTAATCAAGGGACAGAAGCTGATATGGGAACCTCCATGAAGGAGGACTAAGGAGACAATCACCCCTTGATATAGTGCTCACAAAAAGACTAAGAAGAGGAATCTTAGCTCAGTAGAAGGAGCAGTCCCAGGCTGTGGTAGATGTAGTGAGGATGCTAAGCAAGAGGAATCAGAAGGACTCAAGTTGCATCCCCATTGTCTATTCTCAGAGGCCCTGATGGACTAGGATCACATGAGGATGATCCTGACTTCCAACTTGGAATTCTCAGGAGACTAGGACCTTGATGTAAGACAAGAAGCTTCATAAAACAGCGGAGTTACAGGATTCGTCATATGTCAATGTGAAGACCTGAAAGTGTACTCACAGTAGCACACCCTGTAAAAGGAGGCCCTGGAAAATCACTGATGCTGTGGTCCCTAGGAAGCTTGGGCACAGATGTCTGGTTGATTTCAGTCTAGAAAGTTTTACTGAGGTGAGACCTCTGTCTAATACAATCAGCTGCAGTTTTGTAGAGCAAGGGATCTGAATCGAAGGAGCACCTCACATGCGATGCTGAGTGTTAGCGGGGACCCCTGCAGAGGGAGCCAAACAGAGTTCTGCATTCTTAGCCCTGAGAAGCCAACAAGAGCTACATCTGAGTGGTCCGCTCATTCAACCTGTGTGATCTTAGGGAGGGCTGAGTCTCCTCTAGCCAGATCAGAACCCAGATCTGCAGATGGGAGTGTCTTGAACATAACTGGACATACGCTGAAGACCATCAGTGCTAGTGAGAGGCTCTCTCCCCCAACGAAGGAGGCTCACAGAGTGGCAACCCACCTGACAAGCAGAGATGCTCAGGGCAGAGCTGGCCTCACACCACTAGGCACTTGGGAAGGCA
>NW_011494603.1:8721-9039 GCF_000754665.1 Bison bison bison | reverse complement strand
CAAAGAATATGCATGAAAGGCAGGAGACCTGGGTTCAATCCCTGGGTCAGGAACATCCCCTGAAGAAGGAAATGGTTACCCACTCCAGTATTCTTGCCTGGAGAATTCCATGGACAAAGGGGCCTGGTATGCTACAGTCTATGTGGTCAAAAAGAGTTGGACAAGACTGAGCAACTAATACTTTCACTTCATTTTCATAGTTGATGTACAATATTTTATAAATTACAGATGATTAACAAAGTGCTTCATAGTTTTTAAAGGTTATGTTCCATTTACAGTTATTATAAATATTGGCTATATCCCCTTTGTTGTACAATA
>NW_011494603.1:7434-8621 GCF_000754665.1 Bison bison bison | reverse complement strand
TCCCAGTGCCCGTGAACACAGTGCACAACCTAGATGTTTCATGCACATCATCTCCAAGGAGATTCTGTGAAATAAAAGTAGTAGAATGAACCCGGAAACTCAGAAGCCAGTGGGCTGACACTCTTTTCTGTGACTCATGGAAACAGAGCTCATTTTACTGAAAGGGCATTCCATTCAGTGTTTTTGGCTACGTTGATAATTCCACCAAAGTCTGTGAGGTGAGTCTATTTTAGGTGATGGTGAAATTGATGAAGATGGGGGCTTATTTTATTTAGTTACTTATTTATTTGGCTATGCTTGGTCTTATCTTTGGCACACAGGATCCTTGATCTTCCTTGCAGCCTGAGAGTTCTTTAGTTGCAGCATGAGGAATGTTTCAGTTGTGGCATATAGGATCTTTAGTTGTGGCTTGTGAACTATTACTTGCGGCGAAGCTGTGGTCTGTGGGACCTAGTCCTCTGATCAGCAGTGGAACCCGGGCCTCCTGCATTGGGAGTGCAGAGTCTTAACCCCTGGACCACTAAGGAAGTCTCTAGGAGTTGTTCAGATGAAAGAGCAGCCGGGAAGGAAGACAGAATTAGTCTCAGAATCAAATTTAGAGTCTTTGAATTTCTTTCAGTTAAAAAAGTACCCCCATACTCAAAATACGATCTAGTAGTGGAAATGAAAGATTCTTTCTAAACAGCATTTTGGACTGATTTGGTGTTTCATGTCCGAGAATCCCACAGATTCTCTGACATCTCCTGCATTTAAAAGATTCCTCAGGGTCAGTGGTATCCTCCAGGATGAAACTAATCACACTCATAGTAAAAACAGATATTGTGTAAAGTCCAGTGTGGTCCAGGCCGTGTGCCAGGTGCTTTAGCTACATGCCACTAGCCCTACAAAAGCCACTTCACCTGAGGCTCCCCGAGTTTGGGGATGGACCCAAGTCCACACAACTGATAAGAGACAGAGCTGGGACTAGAGCGCTGGTCTGAATTTGTCCACAGCATGTACCCTTCCACTTGTCCTGGCCTGAGGTGCTCATGAGTCAGTAAATTCACTGTCTTCTAGCACTCCAACATGTATCTTGAGTGACAGAAAGGACTCTGTGACGAAAAAACTGGGATGGAATACATAGCCAAGGCAATACAAACACCAAAATAATTAAGAGGTGTGAATAAAGGAGAGAAGGAGATAATGCT
>NW_011494603.1:4795-6919 GCF_000754665.1 Bison bison bison | reverse complement strand
AAAAAATATTTTAGACCTTGAATTGGGATCTTGTGGGGGTTCACAGGGACGTCAACCTGCCTGCACCAGATTTTGTTCTCAGGAGACCGTGTTTGGTAAGATATGGTCATCTTCACTTCCTGCTTTTGGGACACAGAGTGATTGGCTTTTACTATCAAGCAGTCATCACTTCAGGAAAAAGTTGAGCTTCTCTACTGCTACTGCTAAGTCACTCCATTCCTGTCCGACTCTATGTGACCCCATAGACGTCAGCCCCCAGGCTCTCCCGCCCCTGAGATCCCCCAATCAAGAACACTGGAGTGGGTTGCCATTTCCTTCTCCAATGCATGAAAGTGAAAAGTGAAAGTGAAGTTGCTCAGTCGTTTCCAACTATTAGTGACCCCATGGACTGCAGCCTACCAGGCTCCTCCATCCATGGGATTTTCCAGGAAAGAGTACTGGAGTGGGGTGCCGTTGCCTTCTCCAAGCTTCTCTACTGGGAGCTAAATTGATGAACCTGAGTGAGGACTCAGTGCATCCATCCCACCCTCGGATTTCAGCCCAGGAAATCTCAGGGAAGGGCTGTGAGGCTGAGCCCCTTCTTTACTGTTCTATACAAAGTCTGCGGGAGGGGAAATGTCTAGTCTGAAGGTGCAGACACCAGTCCACAAATGGATAATGGTGCCCAACGTTTTAAGGAGCCAAGGTAAGGACCTTGAATGATGATCCCAGTGAACTCAGGATAGAAAAGACCCTAATGAGCTCTCAGCACTGGTTATCTATCTCCGGGCAGGGAGGTGGTATGAGGCATTCCTTCACTTACCTCTGGATCATGGGGAGGTCTAAAGTGTCTACATCAGAGTAGCAGAGGGAAGGGTGCCAAGGCTCCGCCAGGACTTGACGTGATAATACTGAAGTAGAACTTAGAAAACCCCACTGCTGGTACCTGCTGTCACCTGAGTAAATCCAGAGGAGGGCTGAGAGGATGCAGAGGAAAAGTAAGGCCTCTGTTCTTCCTCTGTGGGATTCTGTGGGAACAGGCTGAGCAGGAAAACAGGAGCCTTGTGGGTTCCTAGAGCAGTGTCCTCAAGGACACCTGCAGAGGTGGCCTTTGATTAAGCCAAGGTAGAGTCTCCCTGTTTTAAGGTGCTCATGTCACCTCATTCTCCATCCTCCAGGTGCCCCAATCTCCTGTGTATTGGCCCAGACTCCTGCCTCTGGTCCCTGACCACAGCCATCATGCCCCGTGCGCAAAAGAGTAAGCACTGTGCTCGTGAGAAACGTCACCAGGCCCGAGCTGAGTCCCAGGGTCTTCATGATCAGGCTACCACATCTAGGGAAGAAGAGACCACCTCCTCTTCCCCTCCTGATTCAGAGAGCACTCCCTCAAGCTCGTCTGCTGCTGGCACCGCCACGGAGCCTCAGGGAGCCCAAGGCACCACCAGTGCTGCTGAAGGTGCTATATGTAAAAGATCTGGTGTTGGTGGCATAGCACGCTCAAGATCTGCAGTGCGTGGCACAGCACGCTCCAGATCTGGTGTAGGTGCCGAGGGCCAAGTTCAGGAAGGTGAAAATTCCTCCCAAGCCTCAGCTGCTGCTGCGAGCTCTCACACAGATCTTCTGACCAGGAAGGCAGAGATATTGGTGCAGTACATGCTGTTTAATTATAAGATGAGGGAGCTCATTAAGAGGTCCAAAATGCTGCAGGAAATCAATAGAAGGTACAAGGAACAATTCCCTGAGATCCTTAGCAGGGACTCTGAGCACATGGAGCTGGTGTTTGGCCTGGTGCTGAAGGAAGTCAGACCCAACAGTCACTGCTATACCCTGGTGAGCCACCTAGATCTCAGTGACAGCGAGTCTTTGAGAGGTGACCGGGGGCTGCCGAAGAATGGTCTTCTGATGCCTCTGCTGGGTGTCATCTACCTGAATGGCAACCACGCCCCTGAGGAGAAGATCTGGAAGTTCCTGCGTATGCTGGGCATCTATGATGGAAGAAGTCACTTCATCTTTGGAGAGCCCAGGAAGCTCATCACAGAAGATCTGGTGCGGGAAGAGTACCTGGAGTACCGCCAGGTGCCCGGCAGCGATCCCCCTCGCTATGAGTTCCTGTGGGGTCCTAAAGCGCTCACAGAAACCAGCAAA
>NW_011494603.1:4230-4695 GCF_000754665.1 Bison bison bison | reverse complement strand
ACCTGAGTAAATCCAGAGGAGGGCTGAGAGGACGCAGAGGAAAAGTAAGGCCTCTGTTCTTCCTCTGTGGGATTCTGTGGGAACAGGCTGTGCAGGAAAACAGGAGCCTTGTGGGTTCCTAGAGCAGTGTCCTCAAGGACAACTGCAGAGGTGGCCTTTGATTAGGCCAAGGTAGAATCTCCCTGTTTTAAGGTGCTCATGTCACCTCATTTCCATCCTCCAGGTGCCCCAATCTCCTGTCTACTGGCCCAGAATCCTGCCTGTAGTCCCTGACCACAGCCATCATGCCCCGTGGGCAGAAGAGTAAGGTCCGTGCTCGTGAGAAACGTCACCAGGCCCGGTCTGAGACCCAGGTTCTTCATGATCAGGCCACCACATCTCGGGGAGAAGAGACCACCTCCTCCTCCCTTCCTGATTCGGAGAGTGCTCCCTCAAGCTTGTCTGCTGCTGGCACCCCCAAGGGGC
>NW_011494603.1:0-2228 GCF_000754665.1 Bison bison bison | reverse complement strand
CAAAATTTGTCCTAGGTGATAGAAAAGAATGCCCTCATGCTCAAGCTACTGGATCGAAATGTGTAGCCAGAGCAGTAAGAATACCAGATATACTTAACCAACGATATGTATCCCTTATTCATTACTCATAGATAAGTGAAAGAAACAATATTCAGGGACAGTACAAGCATGTACATTGGCCATGTTAGATAACCTCTGAAGAGCAAGGAGTCTCCATATCATCCTTACAGTCTCTTCCCTGTGGAAAGTAAACCTATCAGAACAGAAATGACATGAGAATCTTCACCTGGCTGATGAGATAGATTGATCTACTTTTTTCTCCCTAAAGGACTGCCACCTGTCCTGGGACTCCCGCCTTGGACTATAGCTTCTCCATCTCCCGTCACTCCTGGGACAGGGACCCATTCTCTGTAGCACTGCAGAGCAAACATAGCTCAGGAGTTTGTAGACATGTGGAATTTCCCCAAAGACTTTTAATCCAAGACACAGAAAGCAAGATGAGGGCCCCAGGTAGGAGGATTGAGGAGAGCAACACCTAAGAATATGGGGGATGGTGGTCACTGGGACAGCATTCCCTTCTGATCTCAGACACAGAGGAATTCAGAACTGGTGGGCTTAGCCTATTAGCCTTAGCATAGCCTCACTTATTCTTCAGGTGTGTCAAACTCCCTTCACTGTGCCACTTAGGCCTGGTGACATGGTGAGTCGTACTCACTTCCTCCCAGAGGATCACATGGAGGTAAGGAACCTCATCCTGATCAAAGGGAGCAGCCAAAGCTCAGCAGAAGGATGATTTCCACGTTGTGCCAGAAGTCAAGGTAAGGACCCTGAATTCTTGAAAAGACCACTAGCCTCAAAAGAGTGGGGGCAGAACATATTCCTTCCACTCCTGTTAACCTCAGAAGACCATGGCCTGTGGTGGGCCTAGGAGGCAAACTCCTCTTCTTCCTCAGGGATCAGGAAACTAGTGGCCTGGGTGGAGAAGCTTTAAGGCAAATCAGGGAATGTTTCCAGTTGGGGAATATTTCCAGGTTCTTTCCAAGACAGTGAGGACAGCAAAGATCGTGGGAACACAAATACCAGGATGGCCACACAGTATGTTCCCTACTCTCAGCCTAGAAGGCCTCAGGCAGATTTACCAGGCCAAGGGGCCCTTCAGCTCTGACGGAGGAGTAGCAGGAAAGTTAAGGTTTGGTCTGATGGTGGTGTTCACATGTCAACAGAAGGGGCAGTCTTGAGCTTGGCTGAGAGTCAAATTTGGGACCCTGATTTGGGCCCCTGAGAGGAACCATCTGTCATTCCCATGGAGCTTGCCACAGCTTTCATTCTTGTGAGACTATGGGTAGGGGTGGCTAGATAAGGCCACTCTTACTTCCTCCTCCAGGCTCACAGGGAGGTATCGGTCTTACTATGAGAAGACAGGCCTCAGGTCAAGAAGGAGGGGATTCCCCAGGCCCCACCAGAAGTCAAATTGTGAAGCTCAAGTGGAGACTGAGGGGTCTTCTCATCCCTGAATAGAGGGTACAAAGGAGAGTCCTGCCCTCCCCTTTGATGTCAGTTCTAGAAAGCTCAGGGGAAGACTGTCAGGCAAGGCTCTTCCTCACTTCTTTATACCAGGCCTTCTTCTTCTTCTTCTTGTTGAATTGCTAAGTCATGTCTCACTCTCTTGTGACTCCATGGACTGTACCCCTCCAGGCTCCTTTGTCCATGGGATATTCCAAGGAAGAATTCTAGGCTGGGTTGCCATTTCCTCCTCCAGGGGATCTTTCTGACCCAGAGACTGAGTCTGTGTCTCCTGCAGCTCCTGTATCTCAGGCGGATCCTTTACTGCTGAGCCACCAGGGAAGCTCGATATCAGCACTAAGGGAGGTCAGATCTTTGTTGGAAAGTGCAGGCACCAGTCATGAGAAGGGAGGGATATGGTGCCTGCCAGGCCCTGTGGCAGATGCTTTACAGTTACCACCACATGCCTCCAGTCTTTGAGACAGGGCTTGTCAAACTCCCTTCACAGTTAAAGAGCCCGAGGCTCTCTCAGTTTAATGATGTAACAAACTTTTCCATGGCTGGTAAGTGACATAGGCCCTTGATCTGAGTTAGTCTAAAGCTCACCCTCTCACTCCTGCAAGCCTGAGCTGAACTGGTACCCTTAATTCCCTTCTTATTCTCATTACTGTGAAATGTATTGGAAGCAATAAGAAGAAAGACTCTGAGGTCGAACTATTACATTG
>NW_011494602.1:5141127-5141602 GCF_000754665.1 Bison bison bison | reverse complement strand
ATATGGAGGCTGAACAACACGCTGCTGAATAACCAACAAATCACAGAAGAAATCAAAAAAGAAATCAAAATTTGCATAGAAACGAATGAAAATGAAAACACAACAACCCAAAACCTGTGGGACACAGTAAAAGCAGTCCTAAGGGGAAAGTTCATAGCAATACAGGCACACCTCAAGAAACAAGAAAAAAGTCAAATAAATAACCTAACTCTACACCTAAAGCAACTAGAAAAGGAAGAAATGAAGAACCCCAGGGTTAGTAGAAGGAAAGAAATATTAAAAATTAGAGCAGAAATAAATGCAAAAGAGACAAAAGAGACCATAGCAAAAATCAACAAAACCAAAAGCTGGTTCTTTGAAAGGATAAATAAAATTGACAAACCATTAGCCAGACTCATCAAGAAACAAAGGAGGAAAAATACAAATCAACAAAATTAAGAAACGAAAATGGAGAGATCACAACAGACAACACAGC
>NW_011494602.1:5106809-5139055 GCF_000754665.1 Bison bison bison | reverse complement strand
TGGTGTGGGGAGGGAGGAGGGAGGAGGGTTCAGGATGGGGAACACATGTATGCCTGTGGCGGATTCATTTTGATATTTGGCAAAACTAATACAATTATGTAAAGTTTAAAAATAAAATAAAATTAAAAAAAAAAAAAAAAAGAAAAAAAATAAAAATAAAATCTCCAAGCTAGGCTTCAACAGTATGTGAACCAAGAACTTCCAGATGTACAAGCTGGGTTTAGAAAAGACAGAGGAACCAGAGATCAAATTGCCAACATCTGCTGGATCATAGATAGAGCAAGAAAATTCCAGAAAAACATCTACTTCTGCTTCATTGACTGCTCCAAAGTCTTGGACTGTGTGAATCACAGCAAACTGTGGAAAATTCTTCAAGAGATGGGAATAGCATACTACATTACCTGCCTCCTGAAAAACCTGTATGCAGGTCAAGAAGCAACAGTTAGAGCCAGACATGGAATAATGAATGGACTGGTTCCACTTGGGAAAGAATACATCAAGGCTGTGTACTGCCATTCTGCTTATTTAACTTATATGCACATTACATCATTCGAAATGCTGACCTGGATGAAGCACAAACTGGAATCAAGATTGCTGGGAGAAATATCAGTAACTTCAGAAATGCAGATGACACCACCATTATGGCAAAAAAAAAAAAACAAAGAACTAAAGAGCCTCTTGATAACAGTGAAAGAAGAGAGTGAAAAAACTTAACATTCAAATAATGAAGATCATGGCATTCAGTCCCATCACTTCATGGCAAATAGATGGGGAAACAACAGAAACCGTCAAAGACTTTATTTTCTTTGTTTCCAAAATCAATGCGGATGGTGACTGCAGCCATGAAATTGAAAGAGGCTTGCTCCTTGGAAGAAAAGTCATAGCCTAGACAGCATATTAAAAAGCATAGACATTACTTTGTTAACAAAGATCCGTCTAGTCAAAGCTATGGTTTTTCCAGTAGTCACGTATGGATGTGAGAGTTGGACTGAGAAGGCTGAGTTCCAAAAAAAATTGATGCTTTGAAATTTGGTGTTGGAGAAGACTCTTGAGAGTCCCTTGGACTGCAAGGAGATCAAACCAGTCAATCCTATATGAAATCAGTACCGACAATTCGTTGGAAGGACTAATGCTGAAGCTGAAGCTCCAGTATTTTGGCCACCTGATGTGTCAAGCCAACTCATTGGAAAAGATCCTGATGCTGGAAAAGATTGAAGGAAGCAGAAGAAGGGGACGACAGTGGGCTGGATGGCATCAATGACTCAATGGACATGATTTTGAGCAAGCTCCAGGAGATAGTGAAGGACAGGGAAGCCTGCGTGCTGCAGTCCATGGGGTCACAAAGAGTCAGACAGGACTGAGTGACTGAAAACAACAACCAGACTCAAGGCTGAAATCTTGAAATGAGACTTCTCTGAGGCCTCTTTGTCCATATATTTGTGTCTTTGTCTTTGGATACCATTGCCCTATTGATTTGTAAAAGAGCTCTCTTTAATTAGCTTATAGAAAAATAAGTGCTAATAAATCAAGTAATTCTAAATACAAGAAAAATTAAGCTAAAATGAGTTTCAGGTCACATGAACTAAAAAATACATAATGTTAAATTAGTGACTGGTATTAATGTTTATTTGTTTTTACACATTTGTCAACAAGGAAAGTAATTGTGATGTGAAGAAAATTTATGGAAAGAAAATGCAAATAAGAGTTTTGAGTGAACTTTTAGTGATAATTATCTCTCCACATATTCCATAACTTGAAAGTTAAAAATTGTGCTAAAATAAGTTAAGTGATCAATTAAGATTAACTAAGTTTAAAATACATTTAACTGAGTAAATGAACTTTAAAAGTAAGCTGGTGCAAAACTCTAATTTGACTTCTCTGTTAGAAAGACAAGTTCTCTTAAGATGCCTTTGATAACAGATTTGAAGTTTCTTTACCTTGTAAATGAGTTGTCCTGCATTTGCCTTTGAAATCTTTTAGTGTTACTTTGGCTTTGTGACCTATGATCCTGTTGTATTTTAAAATCTTTTGATGTTCTTTTGACAGAACTTCCCAAATAAAATTGTTTCTTTGATCTCTAACTAACATTGGGATGCTTCAAAGGGTCCTTGAAGCACCCAAAAGATATATTAATTAATTAGGTTCACTTGTTAAATTTCAAGGGAAGAATTATCAAATAAACAATATATTTTCTCAGTTTATATTGTATGGTAAATAATACAGATATTCTAGAGATTATATGAAATTCTGATAAGTCACATCAGTAACTGGATTGCCTTGTCAATTGCTTTGTTGTTGTTCAGTCACTAAGTCATATCAGACTCTTTGCGATTCCATGGATTGCAACATGCCAGGCTTCCTTGTCCTTCACGATCTGCTCTCAATCTTTCCCAGCATCATGCTCTTTTCCAATGAGTCAGCTCTTCTCATCAGGTGGCCAAAGTATTGGAGCTTCAGCTTCAGTCCTTCCAATGAATATTCAGGTTTGATTTCCTTTAGGACTGACTGGTTTGATCTCCATGCTGTCTAAGGAACTCTCAAGAGTCTTCTCCAACATCACTTTGAAAGCATCAATTCTTTGGTGTTCAGCTTTCTTTATAGTCCAACTCTCATATCTGTACTTGACTACTGGAAAAACCATAGCTTTGACTGGATGCAACTTTGACTGCAAAGTGATGTCTCTGATTTTTAGTACCCTGTCTAGATTTGTCATAGCTTTTATTCCAAGGAGCAAGCGTCTTTTAATTTCATGGCTGCAGTCACCATCTCTCTTGATTTTGGAGCCCCCAAAAATGAAGTCTGTCACTGTTTTCAGTTTTTTTCCCATATACTTGCCATGAAGTGATGGGACCATATGCCAATAATCATAATTTTTTTAATGTTGAGTTTTAAGCCAGCTTTTTCACTCTCCTCTCTCTCCTTCATCAAGAGGTTCTTTAGTTTCTCTTCACTTTCTTCCATTAGGGTGGTGTCATCTGCCTATCTGAGGCATTGTTATTTCTCCTAGCAACCTTGATTCAGCTTGTCATTCATCCAGCCCAGCATTTCACATGATGTACTCTCAGTATACATTAAATAAGCAGGGTGACAACATACAACCTTGAAGTACTCCTTTCCCAATTTGGAACCAGTCCGTTGCTCCATGTCAGGTTCTAACTGTTGTTTTTTGACCTGAGTACAGGTTTCTCAGGAGGCAGGTAAGGTATTCTGGTATTTCCATCTCTTTAAGAATTTTTCACCGTTTGTTGTGATCCACACAGTCCAAGGCTTTAGTGTAGTCAATGAAGCAGAAGTAAATGTTTATCTGGAATTCTCTTGCTTTTTATTATGATCCAACAGATGTTGGCAATTTGATCTCTGGTCTCTGCTTTTTCTAAATCCAACTTGTCCATCTGGAAGTTCTCAGTTTATGTAATATTGAAATCTAGCTTGAAATCTTTTGAGCATTACCTTACTAGCATGTGAGATGAGCACAATTGTGTAGTAGTTTGAATATTTGGGGGCATGGTCCTTCTTTAGGTTTAGAATTAAAGCTGACTTTTCCATTCTTGTGTCCACTGCTGAGTTTTCCAAATTTGCTGGCATATTGAGTACAACATTATCTTTCAGGATTTTAAATAATGCAGCTGGAATTCCATCACCTCTACTAGCTTTGTTCATAGTGATGCTTCCTAAGGCCCACTTGACTTCACACTCCAGGATGTCTGGCTCTAGGTGAGTGGCCACACCCTCGTGGTTATCGAGATCATTACGACCTTTTTTGTGCAGTTCTGCTGTATATTCTTGTCATCTCTTTTGCTTCAGTTAGGTTCTTACCATTTCTGTTCTTTATTGTGCCCATCTTTGCATGAAATGTTCTCTTGGTGTCTTTAAGTTTCTTGAAGAAACTTAGTCTTGGAAACTCTAGTCTTTCCCATTCTATTGCTTTTCTCTATTTCTTTGCACTGTTCACTTAAGAAGGATTTCTTATCTCTCCTGCTATTCTTTGGAACTCTGTATTCAGTTGAGAATATCTTTTCCTTTCTCCTTTGCCTTTCACCTTTCCTCTTCTCTCAGCTATTTGTAAGGCCTCTGCAGATAACTATCTTGCTTTCTTGCATTTCTTTTTCTTTGAAATGATATTGATCACTGCCTCCTGTACAATGTTAGGAATCTCCACCCATAATATTTGAATTGTAATCAGATTTAAATATGCTTTCTTAAGTCTTTGTCATTGTAGATAGTTATAGTTACACTCTGATCCCTTTACAAAATCCTTCCCCTTCGAGATTTATGAAAAGAACTTTTGGATAAATGCATGTAATTCTAATGGGAAAACTGATGGCTTCATAAAGTTGTTAATGAAAAAGATTAGTTACAGGGGACTGAGTGAACTGGTAGATATATGTGTAACTTTTATGGTTTCCATCTGAAAAATATGGCTGGTCTAAATCTGTGTCTTCCAGGGGTAAGGGGAATCTTCCTCTTAAACTAATTAATAATTGTTCTAATTTGTTCCTTGTTTCAAATTGTTTGTGTTTTGTACCCCCATGCTGCACTATGTCCTTTTCAATATCACTAACTGCATTACTTATATCTTGTCTAATTTATAAGATTGTTGTGTCTCTTATAGTACTCAGTGTATAACCAAGCCTCCAACAAAACATGTGGCTAAAAAAATTACATAAAATAATTTTAACAGTGTAATTCTACATATGGGAAGAAGCAACAAGCAATGTCTCCTGGATCATAATTAGGTAACAGATCTAGAGAGTCTTTAGATCCAAAATTTAGCATCTATAGTGGCATATCCATTTTCTCTTGATCTGGGATGAGGCTTCCGGCATTGTACTTCCAAATATTGGTCAAATTGCTTGCCATGAGAGGAGGACCTGAGAATTGGAATATTTCCTGCCATACCAGTCACCAGCAAATTCAACATGAGCTAGTGAGCCTTGAGGAAACTCAGGAGAATGCCTGCCATCTAGCAGCCATCACACTGCAGCCACTCCCTGTGATGAAACCTGAGGAAACTGGGGACATGAGAATACAGGATTACAGGCCTCAGATAGCTCAAGTATAATTTTAATGAGCCCTGACTCTTGCCTCTTCCCATACATATAAAAACACTGAGTTCCTTATGCTGCCTCCTGGGTTTGAGGTTCAATATTTCTAAGTGAAGTAGACACACTTTCCAAAGAGGAGAAAAGAAGACAAATCTCAGCATTTGGAACACTGGACCGATGGTGAACACTGCCAGAAAGATCTGATTAAGCAGTTAGAATAGTTGTCATCCACTTTGCCTACAACTGTGGATTGGATATTGACAGTGGGGAATTCTTGCAAGGAAGAGTCAAATCTGACTCCGTGATAGATCTATCTCTTTGACTTTAATCTTTGTTTTTCATTGCTTTTGTTTTTATAATCATACTTAATGACCTGCCTTTGGTAATAAATTTGCTACTGAGTCCAAGCTTGGGCTTCCCTAATGGTTCAGACGGTAAAGAATCTGCCTGCAGTTCAGGAGACCTGGGTTTGATCTCTGGATCAGGAAATTCCCTGGAGAAAAGAATGGCAACCCACTCCAGTTTTATTGTCTGGAGAATCCCATAGAGTGAAGAACCTGGGGGGTTACAGTCCACAGGATAGCAAAGAGTCAGACACAAGTGGACGACTAACATTTTCACTTTCCAAGTTTTGTCTGCTTAATGCATGACAGGCCAGTTCAGTGAGAGACAAAGTGTTGAGGCAAAGAATATGACTTCATTAGGAAACCTGGCTGACCAAAAAGAAGTCAGAGTAATGTCTCAAAATAACCATCTTGTCAGAGTCTGGATGCCAGTTTCTTTTATAGGACAGAATGGGGAAGGAGTTGAGGAAGACCATTACCTTGCAACTATCTCCTGGTATGGCCAACCTCAGGGTGGGGAAAGTGCTAATCTCTTCAAGCAGAGGTGCAGGGTTCCCTTAGGCACATCATTACGTATGATTATAATAACAAAAAGCAATGAAAAACAAAGGTTAGGATGGTGGAGGAGCAAGACATTCCTGTATTACTGGCATCACCAGCCTCCCAACAAATACATCAAAAACTCATAAAGATATGGAACGACTCCTACAAAGCAACCTCTAGGCAACAGTAGCAGATTCCAGGCCTCCAGGGGAATGGGCAAAGCTCCCTAAACTGAGGTAGGAGAGAGGATGGAGACATAAAGAAGGAAAAGACTGAGAACTTCTGGATGGGTGCTTGTGCCCCGAGGGATGGAGGGAGTTCTGAAACAGGAAAAGTTCTGGTGCACAGGGAATCTCCCTTGCAGGCGGGCCCAAGGGGGAGCTGCAGAGTCTCGGAAAACTAGGCAAAGCAGGGATTTAGGGGGCAGATAATAGAGAAAGTTGCATTTCTCAGCCTATGAACAGCTCATGGACTGTGGCCCCAACCAGGTGGCGGGCTCAGGGAACTGAGAGAAGCCCATAGAAATCCCGTGGCACAGAGGGCAGGCCTGGGTAGCCGAGAGTGGGGAGGCATACAAAACTCCAGCACACACAACCCTTGCAGTGCAGAGGGTAGGCCCAGGGTGCTGAGAGAGGGGAGGCATACAAACCTCTGCAGCACACACAACACTCGCAGCACAGGGGAATGGCCTGGGGAGCCAAAAGAAGAACACATAAGCCCCGCAGTGGGCCGGATGAAACAAGTGCACACAAGCCCCGCGATACAGAGGGTGAGCTCTGAGGGAAGCCCACACAAGTCTCCGTGATTCAGAGGGCATGATCAGGGAGCCAAGAAAAGATCCACACAAGCCCCTACCTAGCAAGTTTGGGACAGCAATGCAGGGCGGGACCAGGAACAGAAGCACCAGCCTTGATTTTAGGGACAAGTAGGGGGCTGGTGGCAGTGAAGATATGCTGAGAGGGCCACTTTGAAGTGGCTGTGGAAATAGATTAGTCTAACACTTCCAAAGCCAGGACTGCCCAAAGACATTCTGAACACCCCAAACCCTACTACTGGACACTGCACTGCCCTTCAGAGAGACGAGATCCAGCTCCATCAACCAGAAAACACACAACCCAGCCCCCGACCCCCGCCAACTAGGAAGACATCAAAGGACACTAACCCAACCCCATCCATGGGGGCAGACGCCACAACCAAGAAGAACGATGAGCTTGAGAACATTTTTTTTTTTCTTTTTTCTTATAAATCATACTATTTACTCCCCCTAGTATTTCTGCCTTTTGTGGTGCTGTGGAGTTTTTCTTTTCTTTTCTTTTCTTTTTTTTTTTCTCTATGCTTTTCTTGTGTAAAAAGTTCATTTTAAGATTTTTTTTTTTCTTTTTTTGTTCCTTTTTCACCCCTCTCCTTTTGGGTGATTTTTCTTTTGATACATTCAACTGCTTTTTTTAAATAGTTCTATACCAGCTATAGCTATTCCTGAATATATAAAAATCTTTTTCACATACATCTATTTATCTTTGCTTTTCTATTTTTTCTTTTCTCTCTCTTTTTTAACCCTCTTTTCCATCCCCTCCATTTCTCTTCTCCCTTCCTTGTCCTCTTTTTTTCCTTCTCTTTTTTCTTCTCCCTTTTTTCCTTGCTGGAGCTACTGTGAGCTGTGAGCTACTTTTTTCATAGCTGGAGCTACGTCCAAGGGCAGAGAAGCCCCAACAAGATGGTAGGCACTGGAGCAGCATCTGCGTGGTGCTAGAGCATCGACTGCATGATGCTGAGAGATTTTAAGGAGATATACCATATCCAAGGGCAAAGGAGAAGCCCAAGCAAGGTGGTAGGAGGGGTGAAATTGAGTTTAGAATCAAACCTCATATCCACCAGAGACACTGAGAGGGCTCAAACATACCTTGTGTGCACCAGAACCTAGAGACCCCACAGAGACTGAGACAGAACTGTGTTTGGGTGCCTTCTGAGGAGGTAGGGGTCAGTAGCGGACTGCTTTGGGGACAGAGGCTCTGGGTGCAGTAGACCTGGGTATGGGATAAGCCATCTTGCAGGAGATCGCTATTAACCCACCATAGAGCCACCAGAACTTACACAGGACTGGGGAAACAGACGCTGCGAGGGCACAAACAGAACCTTGTGCAAAACAGGGCCCAGGAGAAAGGAGCAGTGACCCAACAAGAGACTGACCCAGACTTGCCCTTGGGTATCCAGGAGTCTCTGGTGGAGGCAGTGGCCTGCTGCAGAGTTGGGGCCACTGAGTGGATCAGTGCATGCCTGGGACCTTTTGAAGGAGGTCTTCATTACCTCCATCAGAGTTTGGCCTCAGGTCAATTAACAGGAAGAGAATACAGCTCCGCCCTTCAACTGAAAATTGGACTAAGGTTTACTGAACCTGGCCCCACCCATCAGAACAAGACCTGGTTTCCCCCTCAGTCAGTCTCTCCCATCAGGAAGATTCCATAAGCCTCTTATCCTTCTCCATCAGAGGAAAGACAGACTGAAAACCACAGTCACAGAAAACTAATCAATCTGATCACATGGACCACACCCTTGTCTAACTCAATGAAACTATGAGCCACGCTGTGTAGGGCAACCTAAGATGGACGGGACATGTTGGAACATTCTGACAAAAACGTGATCCACTTGAGAAGGGAATGGCTAACCAATTCAGTATTCTTGCCTTGAGAACCCCATGAACAGTATGAAAAGGCAAAAAGATAGGACACTGAAAGATGAGCTCCCCAGGTCAGTAGATATCCAATATATTACTGGAGATCAGTGGAGAACTAACTCCAGAAAGAATGAAGAGATGGAGCCAAAGCAAAAACAACACCCTGTTGTGGATGTGACTGGTGATGGAAGTAAAGTCTGATGCTGTAAAGAGCAATATTGCGTAGGAACCTGGAATATTAGGTCCATGAATCAAGGCAAATTGGAATTGGTCAACAGGAGATGTCAAGAGTGAACATCGACATTTTTGGAATCAGCAAACTAAAATGGGCTGGAGTGGGTGAATTTAACTCAGATGACCATTATATCTACTACTTTGGGAAAGAATCCCTTACAAGAAATGGAGTAGCCACACTAGTCAACTAAAGAGTCCAAAATGTAGTACTTGGGTGCAACCTCAAAAACGACAGAATGACTTCTGTTCATTTCCAAGGCAAACCATTCAATATCACAGTAGTCCAAGTCTATGCCCCGACCAGTAATGCTGAAGAAGCTGAAGTTGAATGGTTCCATGAAGACCTATAAGACGTTCTAGAACTAACATCCAAAAAAGATGTCCTTTTCATTATAGGTGACTGGAATGCAAAAGTAGGAAGTCAAGAAATACTTGGAGTAACAGGCAAATTTGGCTTTGGAGTACAGCATGAAGCAGGGCAAAGGCTAATAGAGTTTTGCCAAGAGAGCAAGCACATTGGTCATAGCAAACACACTCTTTCAACAACACAAGAGAAGACTCTACACATGGATATCACCAGATGGTCAATACTGAAATCAGATTGATTATATTCTTTTCAGCCAAAGATGGAGAAGCTCTATACAGTCAGCAAAAACACCACCAGGAGTTGACTGTGGCTTAGATCATGAACTCCTAACTGCCAATTCAAACTTAAATTGAAAAAAGTAGGGAAAACCAATAGACCATTCATGTATGATCTAAATCAAATCCCTTATGACTATACAGTGGAAGTGACAAGTAGATTCAAGGGATTAGATCTGATAGACAGAGTGCCTGAATAACTATGGACTTGAAAATAGAATGGAAGAAATAAAAGTTATTTAATTATTTTATTAACAGTTAATAAAATGGAAGGAACAACAGAGTTAATACAATCACCAAGGACATAGAAGAAATGAAGAATAAACAAATAGAGATGAATAACACAATTACTGAAATTAAAAATACTCTAGAAGGAACCAAGAGCAGAATAACTGAGCTAGAGGAACAGATAAGTGAGCTGGAAGATAGAATGGGGGAAATAAGTGCTGAAGAACAGAATAAAGGGGAAAGAATGAAAAGAATTGAGGATAGGCTTAGAGACAAGATTTGGCAATATTAAATGCACCAACATTTGAGTATAGGGGTCCCAAAGGAAGAAGAAAAAAAGAAAGGCACTGAGAAATGTTTGAAGAAATTATATTTGAAAGTTTCCCCATCGTGGGAATGAAAACAGTCAGTCAATCCCAAGAAGTGCAGAGTCCCTTACAGGATAAACCCAAGGAAAAATACATCAAGACACATATTAATCAAGCTAACAGAGATTAAGCACAAAGAAATAATATTAAAAGCAGCAAGGGAAAGGCAGCAAGTAACATACAAGGGAAAACCCATACAATTAACAGCAAATCTTTCAGCAGAAACTCTGTAGGCTAGAAGGGAATGGCAGGATACATTTAAAGAACTGAAAGGGGGGGGAAAAATCTACAACCAAGATTACTATACTCAGCAAAGATCTCATTCAAAATTGATGGAGAAATCAAAAGCTTACAGACAAGAAAAAGTTAAGAGAATTTAGCACACCAAACTAGCCTTACAGTGAATAGTAAAAGGACTTACATAGCCAGTAAACACAAGAGAAAGGAAAGACCTATAAATACAAATCCAAAACAATCAAGAAAATGCCAATAGGAACACATATATCAATAATTACCTTAAATGTAAATGGATTAAATACACCAACAAAAAGATAGAAAGTGACTGAATGGATACAAAAACAAGACCCATATATATGCTGCCTACAAGAGACCCACTTCAGAGCTAGAGACACATACAGACTGAAAGCAAAAGGATGTAAAAAGATATTCCATGTGAATGAAAACCAAAAGAATCCCAGAGTGGCAACCCTTATTTCAGATAAAATAGACTGTAAAGAATATTTTAAGAGACAAAGACACTGCATAATGATCAAGGAATCAGTCCAAGAAGAAGATTGTAAAAATTTATGCACACAACATAAGAGCACCTCAAAACATAAAGCAACACTAACAAGCATAAGAGGGGAAATCTACAGTAACACAATAATAGTAGGGGACTTTAACACCCCACTTATCCCAATGGACAGGTCATCAAAACAGAAAATCAATAAGGAAACACAAACCTTAAATGAAACATTAGATCACATGGACCTAATTGATATATTTAGGACTTTCCATCCAAATCCAAAAGAATACACTTTATTCTCAAGAGCACATGGAACATTTTCCAGGATAGACTACATTTTGGGTCACAAATCAAGCCTCAGTAAATGTAAGAAAATTAAAATTATATCAAGTATCTTTTCTGACCACATTATGAAACTATTTATCAACTACAGGGGGGAAAAAAACTGAAAAAACAAACTATGGGGAAAAACAAAGGTTAAAGTCAAAGAGATCCATTATATAGTCATAATTTGCTCTTCCCTACAACAAAATGAGCCCTTTCTTGGAAATACAGTGACTCCAGGAGTCTTGAAGCAGGAATAAAATTCTGGCCTTGTACAGAACTTTTGCTCCATGTAATGGATTCTCAAGCCCTGCCAGCAAGGAGAGCAGCAATGGCCCCTGAGAGGTTTATTCTCCAAAAGAGTTTCATTGTATGAAGATAAATACTTCATCTTCCTGCTAAAAATTAATCCCATAGGCTGCATCTTGAACAATAGCCTCAGGACCACACAATCTGACCACCCCTCATAACTCTGAGTCGGGAAGGGAATATTTTCTGAAGTTGTTTGACTCAGGGTAGATGTCTTGAGATCACTCTGTCAATCATAAACAGAAGTATGGCTTTGGGTTCTCAGCTGTGAAGAAGCAGCACTGCAAATTTTCTTAGGTGCCTCTAGTGTTGTGTTAATCATTCTGCTGACCGGATCACAAACCCTTGGTATTTCCAATGATCTGGGTTGTTTACAAGTCATCTCTGGTTGGCTCTCATTGCCACTGAAGTATCATGATAAAATTTGACAAGCTGGGTTAGTTGAGGTCTTCTTCAGAGATTAAATGCTCAGTAAGCACCCTCAAACAGGAGAGGTTCAAACAAAACTTATTATTTATAGATTCTCAGTCTTCTAGCATTATATATGGGAGCCTTCATTTGAAAAAATACTGACAGCTTCCATCTGCCTGAGTCTGCCTCAGTCTTGCAACATTCCCATCTCAACACCTTTTGCTCTCTGCCCACTGCTTCCAACTTGTGCAAGTATAATATTTGGGAGGATTTACATATTATTCTCCTTATTTTGGAGGTGGGGTAAAACATAAATCAACCTAAATTAGTCTCTGGAATGATTGAGTGGTTGAGATCTCAACATGGGAAAGAAAAGCCCTTGTCAATGAAATTCTAACATTTATCTGGATGGGTTTGACATTCTACCACTGATGTCTCAGCCCTTCCTTCCTTCTGTCCCATCCAGTCATATCTCAAACCAGCACCAGGATTTGTTTTTTTCTTTTTTTTCCTCTTTTTTATTTATTTTAATTGGAGGCTAATTACTTTATGATATTGTGGTGGTTTTTGCCATACATTCACATGAATCAGCCATGGGTGTACATGTTTTCCCCATCCTGACCTTCCTTCCCACCTGCCTCCCCATACCATCCCTCAGGGTCATCCCAGTACTCCAGCCCTGAGCACCCTGTCTCATGCATCAAACCTGGACTGGCGATCTAATTCCCATATGATAATATACATGTTTCAGTGCTATTCTCTCAAATCATCCCACCCTCTCCTCCCAGAGTCCAAAAGTCTGTTCTTTACATCTGTGTCTCTTTTGCTGTCTCACATATAGGGTCAGTATTACCATCTTTCTGAATTCTATATATATATGTGTGTTAATATACTGTATTGGTGCTTTTCTTTCTGACTTACTTCATTCTGTATGCTGCTGCTAAGTCGCTTCAGTTGTATCCAACTCTGTGCGACCCCATAGACAGCAGCCCACCAGGCTCCCCGTCCCTGGGATTCTCCAGGCAAGAACACTGGAGTGGGTTGCCATTTCCTTCTCCAGTGCATGAAAGTAAAAAGTGAAAGTGAAGTCGCTCAGTCGTGTCCGACTCCTAGAGACCCCATGGACTGCAGCCTACCAGGCTCCTCCGTCCATGGGATTTTCCAGGCAAGAGTACTGGAGTGGGGTGCCATTGCCTTCTCTGTCATTCTGTATAATAGGCTCCAGTTTCATCCACCTCTTTAGAACTGATTCAAGTGCATTATTCTTAATAGCTGAGTAATATTCCATTGTGTATATGTACCACATCTTTCTTTCCACTTTATTTTTTTATGTTTTTTTAAATTAATTTTATTTTATTTTTAAACTTTACATAATTGTATTAGTTTTGCCAAATATCAAAATGAATCCACCACAGGTATACATCTTTCTTATCCATTCATCTGCCGATGGACATCTAGGTTACTTTCATGTCCTGGCTATTGTAAACAGCAGCACCAGGATTTCTTACACTCAGATACCTCCTAGGTTGTGCCTAAATATAAAGTCTAGACTCTCCAGCCAAACATTCAAACTTGCCTACTCTCCCATTCCCTCTCCAAAGGAGATCCTAACCTACTTTTCCAAGTATCTTTCCCACTTATTTTTTACTTCAAAAGTCACATTGCTTTTTGTAAAAATTACTACAGATGTGTTAATTACCAGATCCCAAAGCATTGTCCAAGTTCTTGTCTTCCTAAAGGCCTCTACCTTGTTTGGCATCTGAAAACTACTCACCAGTCCTGGTTTCTTAAATGTCTCATTGCCTTCCCTCCTACCATTCTTGCTTGGGTTTTGTTTGTTTAGTTTTATTTTTGTCTAACTTTTTAACAACAACTACACTCCATGAAATTAAAAGATGCTTACTCCTTGAAAGAAAAGTTATGACCAACCTAGATAGCATATTGAAAAGCAGAGACATTACTTTGCCAATAAAGGTCCATCTAGTCAAGGCTATGATTTTTCCAGTGGTCATGTATGATGTGAGAGTTGGACTGTGAAGAAAGCTGAGCACCGAAGAGTTGATGCTTTTGAACTGTGGTGTTGGAGAAGACTCTTGAGAATCCCTTGGACTGCAAGGAGATCCAACCAGTCCATCCTGAAGGAGATCAGTCCTGGCTGTTCATTGGAAGGACTGATGCTGAAGCTGAAACTCCAATACTTTGGTCACCTCATGCGAAGAGGTGACCTCTAAAACACACCTCATTGGAAAATACTCTGATACTGGGAGGGATTGGAGGCAGGAGGAGAAGGGGACAACAGAGAATGAGATGGCTGGATGGCATCACTGACTCAATGGAAGTGAATCTGAGTGAACTCTGGGAGTTGGTGATGGACAGGGAGGCCTGGCGTGCTGTGATTCATGGGGTCACAAAGAGTCGGACACGACTGAGTGAATGAACTGAAGTGAACTGAACTGAACACTCCATTCACCCTTTCCCTAGCTCTTCTTTCTTCTTCTACCCATTTAATTCATATTTTATAATAATCATAATTGATACTATTAAGGGCCTTGTGGGGCCCCTGGGCACAAAGCCTTTGTGTCCCCCATTTCTTTGATTACAGACCTTCATTCAGCCTCCATGACCTTATCTGAGTTCCAGTGGGTAGATTCAAGCAGTTGTCAATTAGAGAAGGAGGAAACAGGAGACTATGAAGAAACAAACAATAAAGAGCAGCCTTGGGGCAAGGTTCTATTTCCCCAACAAAAGATACACACAAAATCTTTGAGCTATTTTGCAGATATTGAAACTCCTTCCACGTGGGAGAAGTTAATGATTCATGATGGCATGCTTGTCTATGTCCACAAGCATACAGACATAAAATTAGTTGGAAGTGAAGGCTGACAATTTGGACCCCTACTTACCTCACCACTAACCCATCAGAATAATGTCCATGAGCTGATCATGCCCTCTTTTGAACAATTACTATAAAACTTATCAAACTTGTCATTATCTTCCCCAAATTGAGACACTTGGTTTTGAAGTCATTAGTCTGCTGGGGCCCACTTTGCCTGGAAAAGCAATAAAGCCATCCTTTTCTACTTCACCCAAACTCTTGTCTCTGAGATTTCATTTGGCATTGGTGTACAGAGAAGTAGAACTCTTTGCTTCCTACTGCCTTGTAAGGGTATGCCACCATAATGAGAAGTACCAGTTCAAAACACTTCCTTCCTTGAAAACACCTGTGTATTTGCACTGCTGGGACAATGCAAGGAAATATGCTGGGTGTGAAAATGCTAATTTCGGTCCACTGGCAAAAAAAAAAAAAGAAAAAAAAAATTGTTCTCACCATGTGAAAGCTAGCATGTTTCACTCTAAAACACACCTCAGAAAACTCCTTGGGTTCTGATTCTCTCTGCAGTATAGTTAATGCTCTGTGCAAGCCGGGGAATTCTCTGCAAGGAACACTGTGCTTGGATTCCTGACTAAGAGTGCATCTCCTAGAACTCCTTGGTTCCTACTGCCTTGTATGGGTATGACACCACACCGAGAAGTACTACCTTATAACACTTCCTTCATGGAAAACATCAGTTTGTCCCCATTGTGTAGTTTTACTGCTGGGACAATGCAGGGGAATACGCTAGGTGTGAAAATGCTAGGGAGACATTATTTTGTCAACAAAGGTCCAGCTAGTCAAAGCTGTGGTTTTTCCAGTAGTCATGTATGGATGTGATTGACAGTTGGACCATTAAAATAGCTGAGCCCCAAAGAATTGATGTTTTTGAACTGTGGTTCAAAAACACCACTCTTGAGAGTCCCTTGGACTGCAGGGAGATCCAACCTGTCTATCCTAAAGGTAATCAGTCCTGAATATTCATTGGAAGGACTGATGCTGAAGCTGAAACTCCAATATTTTGGCCACCTGATGTGAAGAACTGACTCATTGGAAAAGACCCTGATGCTGAGAAAGATTGAAGGTGGAAGGAGAAGGGGACAACAGAGGATGAGATGGTTGGATGGCATCACTGACTTGATGGACATGAGTTAGAGCACACTCCAAGCATTGGTAATGGACAGAGAAGCCTGGTGTACTGCAGCCCATGGGTGGCAAAGAGTCAGACACGACTGAGCGAGTGAACGGAACTGAACTGTGTCAAAGCTAGAATGTTTCACTCACAGAACCACCTTGGAAAACTCCTCGTGTTCTGATTCTCTCCACAATATATTTAATACCAAGTGGAAGCAGTGGCCTTCTCTGAAAGAAATCCTGTGTGTGGATCTCCTGCCTAAGAGCACATCTCTGAGAAAACTTAGGTTCCTTGTATGGGTATGCTGCTCACCAACAGAGAACAACCAGTTCACAGCACTTCCTTCATCAAAAGCATCAGTAGTCCCCCGTGTGTATTTTCAGTGCTGGGACACTGCAGGGAAATATGCTGGGTGTCTAAATGCTTATTTGTTGCTTTCTGGCAGAAACAATGTCCATACAGTCTAAAAAGCTAGAACGTTTCACTCAATCCCACCTAAGAAAGCCTCCTAGGTTCCGACTGTCTCTTCACAAAGTTAATTCTCAATGCACGAGTTACTTTTCTAAAGGAAACCCAGTGCCTGGATGTCCTTACTAGGCGTGCATCTCTTAGTACACCTAGCTTCAGAAGGCATCATATGAGTATGCCAGTGGCCACATAGTGAATTAAAAATTGACACCACTTCCCTCATGGAAAAGACCAGTTCCCCCCAAGTTTGTATTTTTGTGCTGGAACACTGCGGGGATACAGGCTGGGTGTGAACCTTCTCTTCAGGGTCTGCTGGACAAAAGAGTGTTCTAACTGTGTCAAAACGGGGTCCACTGGAAAAAGGAGTGGCAAACCACGTCAGTATTCTTGCCTTGAGAACCCCATGAACAGTATGAAAAGGCAAAAATATAGGACACTGAAAGATGAACTCCCCAGGTCAGTAGGTGCCCAGTATGCTACTGGAGATCAGTGGAGAAGTAGCTCCAGAAAGAATGAAGGGATGGAGCCAAAGTGAAAACCAGGCCCAGTTGTGGATATGACTGGTGATGGAAGTAAAATCTGATGCTATTAAAAAAAAAAAAAATCTTGCATAGGAACCTAGAACGTTAGGTCCATGAATCAAGGCAAATTTGGAAGTGGTCAAACAGAAGAGGGCAAGAGTAAATGTCGACATTTTAGGAATCTGTGAACTAAAATGGACTGGAATGGGCAAATCTAATTCAGATGAGCATTATGTCTACTATTGTGGGCAAAACCCTTTAGAAGACATGGAGTAGTCCTCAGTCAAAAAAAGAGCCTGAAATGCAGTACTTGGGTGTAATCTCAAAAACGACAGAAAGATCTCTGCTTGTTTCCAAGGCAAGCCCTTCAATATCAGGGTAATCCAAGTCTATGCCCCAATCAGTAGTGCTGAAGAAGCTGAAGCTCAATGGTTCTATGAAGACTTACAGGACCTTCTAGAGCTAACACCAAAAGAAGATGTCCTTTTCATCATAGGGGACTGGAATGCAAAGTAGGAAGTCAAGAGATACCATTAGTAACAGGAAAATTTGGCCTTGGAGTGCAAAATGAAGCAGGGCAAAGGCTAACAGAGATTTGCCAAGAGAATGCACGGGTCATACCAAACACCCTCTTCCAACAACACAAGAGAACACTACAAATGGACATCATCAGATGGTCAATACCAAAATCAGATTGATTATATTCTTTGCAGCCAAAGATGGAGAAGCACTATACAGACAGCCAAAACAAGACCGAGAGCTGACTGTGGATCAGATCATGAACTCCTTGCTGCAAAATTTAGACTTAAATTGAAGAAAGTAGGCAAAACCACTCAGAGAAGGCAATGGCACCCCACTCCAGTACTCTTGCCTGGAAAATCCCATGGACGGAGGAGGCTGCAGTCCACGGGGTCATAAAGAATCTAAAATGACTGAGCAACTTCACTTTCACTTTTCACTTTCATGCATTGGAGAAGGAAATGGCAACCGACTCCAGTGTTCTTGCCTGGAGAATCCCAGGGACAGGGAAGTCTGGTGGGCTGCCGTCTATGGGGTCGCACAGAGTCAGACATGACTGAAGCAACTTAGCAGCAGTAGCAGCAGCAGGCAAAACCACTAGACCATTCAGGTATGATCTAAATCAAACCCCTTACGACTATACAGTGGAAGTGACAAATAGATTCCAGGGATTATATCAGAAATACAGAGTGCCTAAAGAACTACGGATAGAGGTTCATGACATTGTTGAGGAGGCAGGGATCAAGACAATCCCCAATAAAAGAGATGCAAAAAGCCAAAATGGCTATATGAGGAGACCTTACAAATAGAGGCCTTACAAAATGAAGAGAAGGGAAAGGAAAGAAGAAAAGGAAAGATATACCCATTTGGATGCAGAGCTCCAAAGAAGAGCTAGGAGAGATAAGAAAGACTTCCTCAGTGATCAATGCAAAGAAATAGAGGAAAACAATAGAATGGGAAAGACCATAAGTCTCTTTAGAAAAGTTAGAGATACGAAGGGATCACTTCATGCAAAGATGGGCACAATAGAGGACAGAAACAGTATGAACCTAAAAGAAGAAGAAAATATTAAGATGAGGTGGCAAGAACACACCGCAGAACTATACAGAAAAGATCTCCATGATGCAGATAATCACAATTGTATGATCACTCACCTAGACATCCTGGAATGCAAAGTCTAGTGGGCCATAGGAAGCATCACTATGAACAAAGCTAGTGGAGGTGATGGAATTCCAGTTGAGCTATTTCAAATCCTAAAAGATGATGCTGTTAAAGTGCTGCACTCAATATGCCAGCCATGGCATATTGGAAATATGGAAATTTGGAAAATGCAGCCATGGCCACCGACAGGAAATGGTCAGTTTTCATTCCAATCCCAAAGAAAGGCAGTGCCAAATAGTATTCAAACTACCACAGAATTACATTCATCTCACAGGCTAGCAAAGCAATTCTCAAAATTCTCCAAGCCAGGTTTTAAGAGTACATGAACCGTAAACTTCATGATGTTCAAGCTGGATTTAGAAAAGGCAGAGGGACCAGACATCAAATTTCCAACATCCATTGGATCATACAAAAAGCAAGAGTTCCAGAAAAACATCTACATCTGCTTTATTGACTATGCAAAAGCCTTTGACTGTGTGGATCACAACAAACTGTAGAAAATTCTTCAAGAGATGGGAATACCACCTGACCTGCCTCCTGAGAAATCTGTATGCAGGTCAAGAAGCAATAGTTAGAACTGGACATGGAACAACAGACAGGTTCCAAATTGGAAAGGAATACGTCAGGGCTGTGTATTGTCACCCTGCTTATTTAACTTATATGCAGGGTACATCATGCAAAATGCCAGGATGAATGAAGCACAAGGTGGAATCAAGATTGCCAGGAGAAATATCAGTAACTTCAGATATGTAGATGACACCACCCTTATGTCAGAAAGCAAAGAAGAACTAAAGATTCTCTTGATGAAAGTGAAAAAGGAGAGTGAAAAAGTGGGCTTAAAACTCAATATCCAAAAAATGAAGTTCATGGCATCTGGTCCCATCACTTCATGGCAAATAGATGGGGAAACAGTGACAGAATTTATCTTTTTGGGCTCCAAAATCACTGCAGGGGTGACTACAGCCATGAAATTAAAAGACACTTGCTCCTTGGAAGAGAAGCTACAACCAACCTAGACAGCAAATTAAAAAGGGGAGTCATTACTTTGCTGACAAAAATTCGTCTAGTCAAAGCTATGGTTTTTCCAGTAGTCATGTATGCGTGTGAGTGAGAGTTGAACCGTAAAGAAAGCTGAGTGCCAAAGAACTGATGCTTTTTAACTGTGGTGTTGAAGAAGACACTTAAGAGTCCCTTGGACTTCAGGAAGATCAAACCCATCAGTGCTCAAGGAATCAGTCCTGAATATTCATTGGAAGGACTGATGTTGAAGCTGAAACTCCAATATTTTGGCTACCTAAAGCAAAGAACTGGAAAAAACCCTGATGCTGGGAAAAACTGAAGGCAGGAGGAGAAGGGGACAACCGAGGATGAGATGGTTGAATGGCATCACCGACTTGATGGACATGAATTAGAACAAGCTCCAGGGGCTGGTGATGGACAGTGAAGCCTGGCATGCTGCAGTCCTGGGGTTGCAAAGAGTCAGACATGACTGAGTGAGTGAACAGAACTGAACTGTGTCAAAACTAGACTGTTTCACACACAGATCCACCTCGGAAAACTCCTTGGGTTCTGCTTCTGTCAGCAATATAATTAATACTAAGTGGAAGAAGGGGCCTTCTGTGAAAAAAGCACAATGCTTGGATCTCCTGCCTAAGAGTGCATCTCTTACAACACTTAGGTTCTTAATGCCTTGTAAGAGTATGCCACCACCAACAGAGAATTACCAATTCACAGCATTTCCTTCATCGAAAGCATCAGTTAGTCCCCAGTGTGTATTTACAGTGCTGGGACACTGCAAGGAATATGCGGGGTGTGAAAATGCTAATTTGGGTCTGCAATCCAAATGGCTGTTCTCAACGTGTGAAAGCTAGTATGTTTCACTCTGAAACACACCTCTGAAAACTCCTTGGGTTCAGATTCTCTCCTCACTATAGTTAATGCTTGGTGCAAGCAGGGGAATTCTCTGTAATAAACACTGTGCTTGGATCCTTGCCTAAGAGCGCACCTCCTAGAACTCTTTGAGAAGTACCAGTTCACAACACTTCCTTCATGGAAAGCATCAGTTTGTCCATGTGCAGTTGCACTCTTGGGACAATACAGGGAAATATGCTAGGTGTTAAATGCTAACTTGGGGTCTCCTGACAAAAACGAAGTTCACCCCGTTTGAAAGCTAGAACGATTCACTCTCAAACACAGCTAGGAAGACCTCCTAGGTTCTGATTTTCTCTTCACTATAGTTAATTCTGGGCCCATACATGTCTTTTTAAAGGGAACACTGTGTCTGGAATTCCTTACTGGGAGCTCATCTCAAAGAACATTTAGGTTCATAAGGTGTCATATGGGTAGGCCACTGGCCACATAGTGAATTACCAGCTCACACCACTTCACTCACAGAAAAGACCAGTTCTTTCCAAGTGTGCATTTTTGTGCTGGAACACTGCAGTGAAACATGCTGGATTTGAACCTTCTCATTGGGGTCTGCTGGCATTATCAGTGTTCTCACCGTGTCTCAGCTAGAATATTTCCCTGTCAAACCCACCTTGGAAAACTCCTTGGGTTCTGATTGTCCCCACACTATAGGTAATTCTTGGCACAAGCAGGGGACTTCTCTGAAAGAAACACTGCCCTTGGATCTCCTGCCGAAGAGAGCATCTCCTAGAACTTGGGGATGCCACTCACTAACAGAGAACTACCAATTCACAGCACATCCTTCACAGAAAGCATCTGTTTGTCCCACATGGGTCCTTTCAGTGCTGGTACACTGAAGGGAAATATGCTGGGTGAGAACCAGCCAATTTGGGTCTGTTGGAATAAAAAGTGTTCTCACCCTGTGAAAGTGAGCATGATTCACTCTCAAACACACCTCGGAAAGCTTCCTGGGTTCAGATGCTCTTCTCACTATAGTTCAGTTCAGTTCAGTTCAGTCGGACACTCAGTCGTGTCTGACTCTTTGCAACCCCATGAATTGTAGCACGCCAGGCCTCCCTGTCCATCACCAACCCCCAGAGTTCACTCAAACTCACATCCATCGAGTTGGTGATGCCATCCAGCCATCTCACCCTCTGTCATCCCCTTTTCCTCCTGCCCCCAATCCCTCCCAGCATCAGAGTCTTTTCCAATGAGTCAACTCTTCTCTAGATTTAATGCTTAGCAGAAGCAGGGGAATTCTCTGCAAGTAACACTATACTTGGATTCCTGCCCTTAGAGCACATCTCTTAGAATTCTTTGGTTCCTACTGCCTTGTATGGGTATGAAACTGTACAGAAGTACGAGTTCACAACCCTTCCTTCATGGAAAACATCAGTCTGTCCTCAGTGTGTATTTGCACCCCTGGGACAATGTAGGGAAATATGATGGGTGTAAATGCTAATTGGGATCTGCTGGCCAGATGAGTGTTCTCAATGTGTGAGAGCAACCATGCTTAGCTCGCAAACATGCCTCAAAAAAGCCTTTGGGTACTGACTGTCTCCACACTATAGTTAAGGTTTGGCACAGCAAGGGAATTCTCTCAAAGAAACACTGTGCTTGGATTCCTGCCTAAGAGCCCATCTCTTAGAACTCTTTGCTTCCTACTGCCTTCTATGGGTATGACACCACACTCAGAAGTACCAGTTCATAACACTTACTTCATGGAAAACATCAGTGTCTCCCCAGGGTGTATTTGCACTGCTGGGACAATGCAGGGAAATAGGCTGGCTGTGAAAATGCTAATTTGGAGTCTGGACAAAAACATTGTTCTCACCGTCTGAAAGCTAGAACATTTCACTTTTAAAGCCCGTTAGGAAAACCTCCTAGGTTCTGATTCTGTCTTCTCTGTAGTTCATTCTGGGTGCAACAGAATGACTTTTCTAAAGGAAATACTGTTCTTCATCTTCTTACTGTGAGCTCATCTCGAAGAACATTTAGGCGCCTAAGGCATCATATAGGTAGGCCACTGGCCAGATGGTCAATTACCAGCTCTCAATACTTCCCTCAAGGAAAAGACCAGTTCCTCCCAAGTGTGTATTATTGTGCTGGAACACTGCAGGGACACATGCTGGGTTTGAATGTTTCCATTGGGCTCTCTTGGAAAATAGAGTGTTCTCACCATGTCAAAGCTGGAATGTTTCACTCTCAAATCTCCCCCAGAAAACTCCTTGGGTTCTGACTCTCTCTGCACTATAGTTAATTCTTGGCCCAAGCAGGGGACTTCTCTGATAGAAACACTGTGCTTGGATCTCCTGCCTAAGAGTGCATCTTCTGAACTCTTAAGTATGCTCCTCAGTAACAGAGAACTACCAGTTATCAGCACTTCCTTCATGGAACGCATCAGTTTGTCCCACACGTGTAGTTTCAGTTCTGGGACACTGCAGGGAAATACACTAGGCATCAACCTATTGGCATCCCTGTTGGCAAGACCAACATTCCCAGCCTATAAAAGTAAGAATATTTCACTCTCAAACCCACCTAGGAAAACACCTTGAGTGCTGATTCTGTCTTCACTACAATCCATTTTTGGTGAAGCAAATGACTTTTCTGAAGGAAACACTTTGCTTACATCTCCTACTAGGAGCATATCTCATAAAACACATAGGTTCTTACTGCCTTGAATGGGCATGCCACTCACCACAAAAGTAACTACCAGTTGACACCATTTCCTCCATGGATAAGATCAGTTTTTTCCATGTGTGTATTTTCAGTGCTGTGACACTGCAGGGAAATATGCTGGGTGTGAACCTGTCAATTGGGGTCTGCTTGCCAAAACAGTGTTTTTGCCTTGTGTCAGCTAAAATGTTTTACACTCAGAATACCTAGGAAAACACTCTGGATGAAGACTCTGTTCACTACCATCAATTTTTGCCCAAGCAACTCACTTTTCTGAGAAAAGAATCATTCAGGATCTCTTTCTTAGCAGTCATCTCATAGAACACCTAGGTTCATAATGCCTTGTACTATTCAGAAAATAAGTTTGGGAGACTATTCTGTACAAGTGGACAGCCATGCCTGTTGTTACCCTGATTGGGTGAAACTGTACTGTCAGATGTTTCCCCACAAAAATGTGGCAAGCAGCCTGTTTCTTACAGAAAACTAACAATTACTTCAAAATTTTTGTTGTAGTTAAGAGAAAAAGAACCCATGTGCTTGTCTCACAGGTTTGAGGCTGCCACTATCCACCTTTCACAGTTGGAAATACTTTTTGTCATCCAGCTACCATTCTGAGGTTCACAAAACATGTTTCCCTGACTTTTCAGAGCTTTGTAATGGCAAACCTAAGAAACTCTGTACCATTCCATGAGAAAAGCAGTCGGGGAGAATATTCGTTGAATGTTGCCTGCCATACCTGACATTACCCTGATTAGGTGAAATGGTAGTGTCAGATGTGTTTCCAGAAAGAAGTAGGAAGCAGCATGTTTCTTTCAGAAAACTCAAAAACATGAGTAGAGTAGTTGTAATAAAGAGAAAATTGAAGCAGTGGGTTTTTCTGGCAGGTTTGAGGCTTTACAGGTGGAAAATATTGCTTTTACCATAAGGGCTCTATTCAGTTTCTCAAAGCATGTTTACTGGCTATTTTAGAGTTTTACAAAGACACACCAAGGGCACAGTGCACCATTCCATGAGAAAAAAATGTCAGGGGAGAGTGTTCTGTGAGCTTTGACTGCCATACTTGTTATTCCCCTGATTGCGTGAAACTGTACTGTCAGATCACTGTCAAGCCAGATGTAGGAAGCAGCCTTTTTATTTCAAAATCGTGACCACAACTGTTGTTGTAATGCAGAGAAAGAAACTCTGTGTTTTTCTGGTAAGTTTAAGGCTGCAACTCTCCAGTTTTCACCTGGGAAAAATAATTCTTTTGCCATCAGGTCCCAATTCCCAGGTTCAAACCTATATGTTTCCCTGCAGTTTCAGAGCTGTGAAAAGACACTCCTTGGACACATTGTACCATTCCATGAGAAAATATGTTAGGGGAGAGTGTTTTGACTTCCACAACATTTTTAACTCTGATTAGGTGAAGCTGTACCATAAGATGACTCCCCAGCAAGAAGTGGCAAGCAACCTGTTGCATTCAGAAAACCAAAAACTTGACCAAAGCTGTTGTTGTAATGAAGAGAAAAATGAACCACCATGATTTTGTCTGGTTTGAAGCTGCAATTATCCAGGATCCAAAAAAGAAAAATATTGGTTTTACCGTAAGGGCCTAATTCCCAGGTTCACAAAAACATGTTTCCTGGCTGTTTTAAAGTTGTGTAAAGACACACCTAGGACATGCTGCGCCATTCCATGAGAAAAAAATTCCAAGGAAGAGTGTTCTGTGAATTTTGACACCATAAATGTTGTTACCCTCATCTGGTGAAACGGTACTGTCAGGAGACTTCACAGCAAGAAGTCAGAGACATCATTTTATTTCAGAAAACTCAAAATCATGACCAAAGCTGTTGTTGTCATGGAGAGAAAAATGAACCAGTGTGTTTTTCTGGCAAGTTTAATACTGCAACTATCCAGCTTTCAGTGAGGGAAATACTTATTTTTTTGCCATCCAGCCACAATTCACAGGTTCACAAAAGTATGTTTCCTTTCAGTTTCATAGTTGTGCAAGACGCTTCTAGGACATACTCTACCATTCCATGAGGCTTCCCAGCCAGAAGAAGGAAGCAGCCCGTTACTTTCAGAAAGCTCAAAAACTTGACCAAAGCTGTTGTAATGAAGAGAAAAGTGAACCAGTGTGCTTTTCTTGCAGATTTGAGGTTGCAATAATCCAGCTTCCACAGGTGGAAAATATTGTTTCTACCATAAGGGCCCAATTCCCAGGTTCACAAAATCATGTTTCCTGGTTGCTTCAGAGTTGTGTAAAGACACATCTAGCATACACTGTACCACTGTATATGAGAAAAAAGGTCACAGAACACTGTGAGTGTTGGCTGACGTACCTCTAGTTAACACGCTGAGGTGAAACTGTAGTGTCACATGACTTCCCAGCATGAAGTGGCAAGCAGCCTGTTTTTTCCAGAAAACTCAAAAAGTTGACTAAAGATGTTGTAATGCATAGAAAAATGAACCGGTGTGTTTTTTCTGGCAGGTTTGAAGCTGCAATTACCTAGCTTCTACAGGTGGAAAATACTGCTTTTACCATAAGGGACCATTTCCCAGATTCACAAAATCATGTTTCCTGGCTGCTTCAGATTTGTATAAAGACACACCTAGGACACACTGTACCATTTTATGAGAAAAGAAGTCTGGGGAGAGTGAACCACGAGTGTTGACTACCATACCTCTAGATTAGATGAAACTGTACTCTCAGATGACCTCCAAGTAATAAGTAGCAGCCAGCCTGCTGCCTTCAGATAACTCAAAACTTGACCAAAGCTGTTATTGGAATGAAGAGAGAAATGAACCAGTGTGTTTTCCCTCCATGTTTAAAGCTGCAAATATCCAGTTTTCACAGAAGGAAAATACCTCTTTTGCCATCAGGCCCCAATTTCAGGTTCACAAAACATGTTTCCCTGCACTTTCAAAACTGTGAAAAGAGACTGCTAGGACACATTGTTCCATTCCATGAGAAAAAAAGTTCAGGGAAGGGTTTTCTTGAGTGTTGACTGCCATACCTCTTGTTTCCTGATTAAGTGAAAGTATACTGTCAGATGTTTTTCCAGCAAGAAGTGTCAAGAAGCCTGTTTCTTTCAGAAAACTCAAATACTTGAACAAAGCTGTGGTTGTAATGAAAAGAAAATGAACCAGAATCTCTTCAAGACAAACACAATCTTGGTCAACTATTTGAGTTTGTTGAATGAAACAGGCTGCTTGAGACTTTTAGTTGGGATGGATGTCATCTGACAGTACACTTTCACCTAACCAGAGTAACAGCATGTATGGCAGTCAGTACCCAAAGAACACTTTCCACTGGCCTCTTTTCTCATTGAATGGTACAGTGTGTCCTAGGAGTGTCTTTACAAACCTCTGAAACTGTGAGAAAGATGATTTTTTGAACCTGGGAACTCGGGCCTGATGGCAAAAGTAATAATTTCTCCCTGTGTAAGCAGGATAGTTGCACCCTCAAACCTACTAGAAAGACACACTGCTTCATTTTTCTCTTCATTTCAACAACACATTTGGTCAAATATCTGAGTTTTCTGGAGGAGAAATGCTGCATGCCACATCTTGCTTGGAATTCATCTGACAGGACAGTTTCACCTGATCAGGGTGACAACAGGTATGCCAGTCACACTCACAGAAGACTCTCCCCTGACCTCTTTTCTCATGGAATAGTACAGGGTGTTTATGGGTGTGTTTATAAGGCACAGAAACTCCAGCAAAGCATGTTTTTGCAAACCTGGGAATTGAGGCCTGATGGCAAAAGAAGTATTTTCCCCCTGTGAAAGCTGGATAATTGCCTCCTCAAAACGGCAAGGAAAACACCCTATTTCACTTTTCTCTTTATTACAGCAACAGCTTTGGTCAAGCATTTGAATTTTCTAGTAACAGGCTGCTTGTCACGTCTTGCTGGGAAGTCATCTGACAGTACAGTTTCACCTGATCAAAGTAACAACAATTATGCCAGTGAACACTCACAGAACACACTCCCCTGACCTCACTGCTCCTGGGATGGTGCTGTGTGTCCCAGGAGTGTCTTTACATACCTCTGAAACTGCTGGGAAACATGATTTTGTGAACCTCGGAATTGGGGCCTGAGTGAAAAGGCAGTACATTCCACCTGTGAAACCTGGATAGTTGCTGCCTCAAACCTGCCACAGAAACACTCTGGTTCATTTTTATTTTCATAACAATGACAACTTTGGTCAAGTGTTTGAGTTTTCTAAAACAAACAGGTTACTGGGAGGTCATCTGACAGTATCTTTTCAGCTAATCATGGTAACAATAGATATGGCAGTCAACACTCATTGAACACTATCCCCTGATCTCTTTTCTCAGTGTCCTAGGAATGTCTTTACACAACTCTGATGCTGCAGGGAAATTTGCTTTTGTGAACCTTGGAATTGAGGTCTCATGGCAAAGAAAGCTTTATAGATGTCTCCTCAAACCTGCTGCAAAAACACCCTTGTTAATTTTTCTCTTCAAAACGACTTTCTTCATGTATTTGAGTTTTCTGAAAGAAACAAGGATGCATGCCACTACTTGTGGGATGACATATGACAATTAAGTTTTATTTATTCAGGGTAACAATAAGTATGACAGTCAATACTCAAAAAACACCATCCCCTGATCTATTTTCTCATGGAATGGTACTGTATATCCTAAGAGTATGTTTACACAGCTCTGAAATTGCAGGAAAACATGTTTTTATTTTAACCTGGGAATTAGAGCCTCATGGCAAAAGCAGTATTTTCCCCCTGTGAAAGCTAGATAGCTGCAGCCTCAAGCCTGCCAGAAAAGCAATCTGGTTCATTTCTCTCTTAATTACAACAACAAATTTGGACAAGTATTTGAGTTTTCTGAAAGAAAGACCCTGAGTGCGATTCTTGCTGGGATGTCACCTGACCGTAAGGTCTCACTTAATTAGGGTAGCTGCAGGTGTGGTAGTCAACACTTACAAAACACTCTCCCTTGACCATGGAATGGTACTGTGTTTCCCAGGTGTTGTTTTCCCAGCTCTGAAGCTGCAGGGGAATGTGTTTGTGAACCTGGAAATTGGGGCCTGATGGTAAAGCAATATTATCCCCCTGTGAAAGCTGGAGAGTTGCAGCCTCAAAGCTGACAGAAAAACATCCTGATGAATTTTTCACTACAGCAAGAACTTTGGTCAAGTTTTGAGTTTTTGAGTCTTTTGAAAGAAACTGCTTACTTGGCACTTCTTGCTGGGAAGTCATTTGACAGTACGGTTTCATCTTATCTGGGTAACAATTATGGGAGTCAACACATACAGAACACACTTCTGTAACTGATTTTCTCATGGAATTGTACAATTCCATGTGTCCTAGGCATGTCTTTACTCAGCTTGAAACTGCAGGGGAATATGTTTTTCTGAACCTGGGAATTAGGGCCTGATGGTAAAGGCAGTATTTTTCCTCTGTGAAAACCTGCAAGAAAAATACATTGATTCATTTTTCTCTTCATTACAACAACTTTTTTCAAGTATTTGATTTTACTAAAAAACAGACTGCTTGCCACCTCTTACTGGGAAGTCATTTGACAGTATGGTTTCACCTAATTAGCATAACAATAGGCATGGCAGCCAACACTCACAGAACACTCTCTCCTAACCTCTTTTCTCACGGAATGCTACAGTTTATCGTAGGTGTGTTTTTTCACCACTCTGAGAATGTGAGAATCTATCACATGTTTTTGTGAACCTGGGAATTTGGGCCTCATAGTAAAAGCACTATTTTCCTCTGGTGAAATCTGGACAGTTGCAACCTCAACCCTGCCAAAAAATATACTGGTTCATTTTTCTCTTTATTACAACCACAACTTTTATCACATAGTTTAGTGTTTTGAGAGAAACAAGCTGTTTCCCACTTCTTGCTGGGACATCTGACATTGCAGTTTCACCTTATCAGGGTAACAACAGGTATGGTAGTCAACACTCGCAGAACACACTCTCCTGACATCTTTTCTCATGGGGACACAATGTACAATTGTGTCCCTGAGTGTCTTCACACAGTTATGAAACTCCAGGGAAATATGTCTTTGTGAACCTAGGAATTGGGGCCTGATTGTAAAAGCAGTATTTTACTTCTGTGAAATCTGGATAGAGGAGAGTGAAAAAGCTGGCTTGAAGCTCAACATTCAGAAAACTAAGATCATGGCATCTGGTCCCATCACTTCATGGGAAATAGATGGGGAAACAGTAGAAACAGTGTCAGACTTTATTTTTTAGGGCTCCAAAATCACTGCAGATGGTGATTGCAGCCATGAAATTAAAAGACGCTTACTCCTTGGAAGGAAAGTTATGACCAACCTAGATAGCATATTTTAAAGCAGAGACATTACTTTGCCAACAAAGGTCCGTCTAGTCAAGGCTATGGTTTTTCCAATAGTCATTTATGGATATGAGAGTTGGATGGTGAAGAAAGCTGAGCGCCAAAGAATTGATGCTTTTGAACTGTGGTGTTGGAGAAGACTCTTGAGAGTCCCTTGGACTGCAAGAAGATCCAACCAGTCCATCCTAAAAGAGATCAGTCCTGGGTGTTCATTGGAACGACTGATGTTGAAGCTGAAACTTCAATACTTTGGCCACTTCATGTGAAGAGTTGACTCATTGGAAAAGACCCTGATGATGGGAAGGATTGAGGGCAGGAGGAGAAGGGGACAACAGAGAATGAGATGGCTGGATGGCATCACCGACTTGATGGACATGGGTTGGGGTAGACTCCAGGAATTGGTGACGGACAGGGAGCCCTGGCGTGCTGCGATTCATGGTATCGCAAAGAGTCAGACACGACTGAGTGGCTAAACTGAACTGAACTGAAGCCTCAAACCTGCCAGAAAAAGCACTGTGTTTCATTTTTATCCTCACTAAAAAAACAAATTTGGTCAACTATTAGAGTTTTCTGGAACAAACAGGCTGTTTCACACTTCTTGCTGGGAAGTCATCTGACATTTCAGTTTCACCTAAATATGGTTAACAACAGGTATGGCAGTCAGCACTCACAGAAAAGTCTCCCCTGACCTCTTTCCTCCTGGAATGGTTCAGAGTGCCTTAGGAGTGTCTTTACACAGCTCTGAAACTGTAGGGAAACCTGTTTTTGTGAACCTGGGACCTGGCACCTGTTGGTAAAAGCAGTGCTTTTCTCCTATGAAAAATGAATAGTTGCAGCTTCAAAACTGGCAGAAAAAAGCACAGTGGTTCATTTTCCTCTTCATTTCAAAACAACCTTGGTAAAGTATTTGAGTTTCCTGAAAGAAATAACTGCTTACTATTCCTTGCTGTGACATCACCTGACATTGTAGTTTCACCTGATCATGGTAACAAGTATGGCAATCAGTGCTCACAAAACACACTCCCATGACATCTTTCCTCCTGGAATGGTAGAGTGTGTCCTAGGAGTGCCTTTACAGAGTCTGAAACTGTAAGCACACATACTTTTGTGAAACTGTTAATTGGGGTCTGATGGCATAATTAGGATATCAACCTGTGAAAGCTGGATAGATGCACCGTCAAACATGCCTGAAAAACACACTGGTTCATTTTTCTCTTTATTACAACAACAACTGTGATCAAGTATTTGAGTCTTCTGAAAGAAAGAGGCTGCTTGCCACTTCTTTTTGGGAAGTCATCTGACAGTAAAGTTTTACCTATTCATGGTAACAATAGATATGGCAGTCAACACACACAGAAGTCTTTCCCCTAACCTCTCTTCTCATGGAATGTTACAGTGTGCCCTAGTATAGTTTTTACATAACTCTGAAACTTAAGGGAAACATGTACTTGTAAATCTGGGAATTGGGGCCTAATGACAAAAGTCATATTTTCTCACTGTGAAAGCTGAATACATACAGCCTGAAACCAGCAATAAAAACACACTGGTTCATTTTCCTCTATATTACAATGAGAACTTTGTTCAAGTATTTGAGTTTTCTGTAAGAAAACTCTTTGCTGGAAAGTCATCTGACATTACAGTTTCACTTTATCAGGGTAGTAACAGGTAATGTAGTTAACACTCACAAAACACACTCCCCTGACACCTTTTCTCAAATAATGGCACAAAGTGCCCTAGGAGTAATTTTAAACAGTCTGATACTGCAGGTAAATATGTTTTTGGAAACCTGAGAACTGGGGGCTGGTGGTAATAACAGTATTTTCCTCCTGTGAAAAGTAGATAGTTTCAGCCTCAAAATTGCCACCAAAAAAAAAAAAAAACCAGTGGTTCAGTTTTCTCCTCATTACAACTACAACTTTGGTCAAACATTTGAATTTTCTGAAAGAGACAGGCTGTTTTCCACTTCTTTTTTTTTTTTTTTAATTTTATTTTATTTTTAAACTTTACCATATTGTATTAGTTTTGCCAAATATCGAAATGAATCCGCCACAGGTATACCTGTGTTCCCCATCCTGAACCCTCCTCCCTCCTCCCTCCCCATACTCTCCCTCTGGGTCGTCCCAGTGCACCAGCCCCAAGCATCCAGTATCGTGCATCGAACCTGGACTGGTGACTCATTTCATACATATTATTATACATGTTTCAATGCCATTCTCCCAAATCTCCCCACCCTCTCCCTCTCCCACAGAGTCCATAAGGCTGATCACCAGTGTCTCTTTTACTGTCTCCTACACAGGGTTATTGTTACCATCTTTCTAAATTCCATATATATGCGTTAGTATACTGTATTGGTGTTTTTCTTTCTGGCTTACTTCACTCTGTATAATAGGTTCCAGTTTCATCCATCTCATTAGAACTGATTCAAATGTATTCTTTTTAATGGCTGAGTAATACTCCATTGTGTATATGTACCATAGCTTTCTTATCCATTCATCTGCTGATGTGCATCTAGGTTGCTTCCATGTCCTGGCTATTATAAACAGTGCTGCAATGAACACTGGGGTACACGTGTCTCTTTCCCTTCTGGTTTCCTCAGTGTGTATGCCCAGCAGTGGGATTGCTGGATCATAAGGCAGTTCTATTTCCAGTTTTTTAAGGAATCTCCACACTGTTCTCCATAGTGGCTGTACTAGTTTGCATTCCCACCAACAGTGTAAGAGGGTTCCCTTTTCTCCACACCCTCTCCAGCATTTATTGCTTGTAGACTTTTGGATCGCAGCCATTCTGACTGGC
>NW_011494602.1:5105890-5106102 GCF_000754665.1 Bison bison bison | reverse complement strand
TAGAGCCTGAAGTCAGGTAGGTTGGTTCCTCCAGTTCCATTCTTCTTTCTCAAGATTGCTTTGGCTATTCGAGGTTTTCTGTATTTCCATACAAATTGTGAAATAATCTGTTCTAGCTCTGTGAAGAATACTGTTGGTACCTTGATAGGGATTGCATTGAATCTATAAATTGCTTTGGGTAGTATACTCATTTTCACTATATTGATTCTTCC
>NW_011494602.1:5103448-5104816 GCF_000754665.1 Bison bison bison | reverse complement strand
AGCTGTGAAGCCGTCTGGACCTGGGCTTTTGTTTGCTGGAAGGTTTTTGATTACAGTTTCAATTTCCATGCTTGTGATGGGTCTGTTAAGATTTTCTATTTCTTCCTGGTCCAGTTTTGGAAAGTTGTACTTTTCTAAGAATTTGTCCATTTCTTCCACGTTGTCCATGTTATTGGCATATAATTGTTGATAGTAGTCTCTTATGATCCTTGTATTTCTGTGTCGTCTGTTGTGATCTCTCCATTTTCATTTCTAATTTTATTGATTTGATTTTTCTCCCTTTGTTTCTTGATGAGTCTGGCTAATGGTTTGTCAATTTTATTTATCCTTTCAAAGAACCAGCTTTTGGCTTTGTTGATTTTTGCTATGGTCTCTTTTGATTCTTTTGCATTTATTTCTGCCCTAATTTTAAAGATTTCTTTCCTTCTACTAGCCCTGGGGTTCTTCATTTCTTCCTTTTCTAGTTGCTTTAGGTGTAGGGTTAGGTTATTTATTTGACTTTTTTCTTGTTTCTTGAGGTATGCCTGTATTGCTATGAACTTTCCCCTTAGGACTGCTTTTACTGTGTCCCACAGGTTTTGGGTTGTTGTGTTTTCATTTTCGTTAGTTTCTATGCAAATTTTGATTTCTTTTTTGATTTCTTCTGTGATTTGTTGGTTATTCAGCAGCGTGTTGTTCAACCTCCATATGCTGGGATTTTTAATAGTTTTTCTCCTGTAATTGATATCTAATCTTACTGCATTGTGGTCAGAAAAGAGGCTTGGAATGATTTCAATTTTTTTGAATTTACCAAGGCTAGATTTATGGCCCAGGATGTGATCTGTCCTGGAGAAGGTTCCATGTGAGCTTGAGAAAAAGGTGAAATTCATTGTTTTGGGATGAAATGTCCTATAGATATCATAGGTCTAACTGGTCTATTGTATCGTTTAAAGTTTGTGTTTCCTTGTTAATTTTCTGTTTAGTTGATCTATCCATAGGTGTGAGTGGGGTATTAAAGTCTCCCACTATTATTGTGTTATTGTTAATTTCTCCTTTCATACTTGTTAGCATTTGTCTTACATATTGCAGTGCTCCCGTGTTGGGTGCATATATATTTATAATTATTATATCTTCTTCTTGGGTTGATGCTTTGATCATTATGTAGTGACCATCTTTGTCTCTTTTCACAACCTTTGTTTTAAAGTCTATTTTATCTGATGTAACTATTGCTACTCCTGCTTTCTTTTGATCCCTATTTGCATGGAAAATCTTTTTCCAGCCCTTCACTTTCAGTCTGTATGTGTCCCCTGTTTCGAGGTGGGTCTCCTGTAGACAACATATGTAGGGGTCTTGTTTTTGTATCCATTCAGCCAGTCTTTGTCTTTTGGT
>NW_011494602.1:5101583-5103348 GCF_000754665.1 Bison bison bison | reverse complement strand
CACAGGTATACTTGTGTTCCCCATCCTGAACCCTCCTCCCTCCTCCCTCCCCATACCATCCCTCTGAGAAGCTTTTGATTTCTCCCTCATATTTGAATGAGATCCTTGCTGGGTACAATAATCTGGGCTATAGGTTATTTTCTTTCATCACTTTAAGTATGTCTTGCCATTCCCTCCTCGCTTGAAGAGTTGCTATGGAAAGATCAGCTGTTATCCTTATGGGAATTCCCTTGTGTGTTATTTATTGTTTTTCCCTTGCTGCTTTTAATATTTGTTCTTTGTGTTTGCTCTTTGTTAATTTGATTAATATGTGTCTTGGGGTGTTTCACCTTGGGTTTACCCTGTTTGGGACTCTCTGGATTTCTTGGACTTGGGTGATTATTTCCTTCCCCATTTTAGGGAAGTTTTCAACTCTTATCTCTTCAAGTATTTTCTCGTGGTCTTTCTTTTTGTCTTTTTCTTCTGGGACCTCTATGATTCGAATGTTGTAGTGTTTAATATTGTCCTGGAGGTCTCTGAGATTGTCCTCATTTCCTTTAATTCATTTTTCTTTTATCCTCTCTGATTCATTTATTTCTACCATTCTATCTTCTAACTCACTAATCCTATCTTCTGCCTCTGTTATTCTACTATTTGTTGCCTCCAGAGTGTTTTTAATTTCATTTATTGCATTATTCATTATATATTGACTCTCTTTTATTTCTTCTAGGTCCTTGTCAAACCTTTCTTGCATCTTCTCAATCTTTGTCTCCAGGCTATTTATCTGTGATTCCATTTTGATTTCATGATTTTGGATCAATTTCACTATCATTATTCGGAATTCTTTATCAGGTAGATTCCCTATCTCTTCCTCTTTTGTTTGGTTTGGTGGGCATTTATCCTGTTCCTTTATCTGCTGGGTATTCCTCTGTCTCTTCATCTTGTTTAAATTGCTGAGTTTGGGGTGTCCTTTCTGTATTCTGGCAGTTTGTGGAGTTCTCTTTATTGTGGCTTTTCCTCGCTGTGTGTGGGTTTGTACAGGTGGCTTATCAAGGTTTCTTGATTAGGGAAGCTTGTGTCGGTGTTCTGGTGGGTGGAGCTGTATTTCTTCTCTCTCGAGTGCAATGAAATGTCCAGTAATGTGTTATGGGATGTCTATGGTTTTGGGGTGACTTTGGGCTGCCTGTATGTTGGAGCTCAGGGCTGTGTTCCTTGCTGCTGGAGAATTTGCTTGTTATGTCTTTCCCTGAAACTTGTTGGCCCTTGTGTGGCGCTTGGTTTCAGTGCAGGTATGGAGGTATTTGATGAGCTCCTGTCAATTAATGTTCCTTGGAGTCAGGAGCTCCCTGGAGTCAGGGTTTGGACTTAAGCCTCCTGCTTCCAGTTATCGGTCTTATTTTTACAGTAGTTTCAGAGCTTCTCCTTCTATACAGCACATTGATAAAACATCTACATTAAAGATGAAAAGTTTCTCTACCATGAGGGTCACCCAAAGAGGTTCACAGCGTTATATGGAGAAGAGAAGAGGGAGGAGGGAGTTAGAGGTGACCCGAATGAGATGAGGTGGAATCAATAGAGGAGAGAGTGGGCTATTCAGTAATCTCTTCCTTATGTGCACTCCACAACTGGACTGCTCAGAGTTGTTCACAGAGTTATACAGAGAAGAGAAGAAGGAGGAAGTTGACAGAGGTGGCCAGGAGGATAAATGGGGGGAATGAAAAGGAGGGAGACAGATCCAGCCAGTAATCAGTTCCCTAAGTGTTCTCCACCGTCTGAAACACACAGA
>NW_011494602.1:5100915-5101483 GCF_000754665.1 Bison bison bison | reverse complement strand
TGAAGATTGGGTGCTTAAAGGTACAAAATTGGTAACAAATACATAAAAGCAAAAATTAAAAATCTAGAGTAGAGTTTGGAATTTCAAAAATACAATGTTAAAGAAAAGAAGGGAAAAAAAAAGTCAAAAAATTATAAAAAATATATATATATGAACTTTGCTTTTTAAAAAAATAGGGTCTTCTTCCTTTTTTATTTTTTTGCAAAGTAATCAGTTATAAAAGTGGAAATTAAAGGAATAATAGAGGACTTAAAAATTTGTTTAATAAAAAATAAAGAATGATCGTTTAAATAGTAAAAATATATCTAGGACTTTCTCTGGTTTTGTTGTGAGTATTGTGGGTTCAGTTCATTTTTGGCTAGTTCCTTGGTCCGACTTATATTTCTCAAGATCTATAGGCCCCTTCCTATGTAGTTGGTAGTAACCACAGGGTTTTAATCTATTGCCTGTAGCTTCCAAGGCGGTTCCCTCTGTTATAGCTTCTTCTGTTTGCTGGTCTCTTCAGTGTCTGGTTTCCACCCGGACACAAAGGGGACAGTGGAGGACACTTTTTTTTTTTTTTTTTTTA
>NW_011494602.1:5100084-5100815 GCF_000754665.1 Bison bison bison | reverse complement strand
GGAGGATAAATGGGGGGAATGAAAAGGAGGGAGACAGATCCAGCCAGTAATCAGTTCCCTAAGTGTTCTCCACCGTCTGAAACACACAGAAATTCACAGAGTTGGGTAGAGTAGAGAGGGGTTAGGGAGGAGACACAGACGACCTGGTGGAAAAAAAGGAGAGTCCAAAGGGAGAGAGAGCAGTTAAGCCAGTAATCTTGCTCCCTAGTGAAAAATGGGTACTGAAGATTGGGTTCTTAAAGGTACAAAATTGGTAACAAATACATAAAAGCAAAAATTAAAAATCTAGAGTAGAGTTTGGAACTTCAAAAATATGATGTTAAAGAAAAGAAGAAGGAAAAGAAAGAGAGAAAAAACGAACAAACAAAAACAAACAAGGTCACGAAAATTATAAAGAAAATATAGGTACAAAATTGATAACTAAATACCAAAAAGCTAAAGTTAAAAATCTAGAGTAGAGTTTGGAATTTCAAAAATACAATGTTAAAGAAAAGAAGAAGAAAAAGAAAGAGAGAGAAAACAAACAAACAAACAAGAACAAACAAAGTCGCATAAATTATAAAAAAAAAAAAATACAGGTACAAAATTGATAAAAAATACCAAAAGGCATAAATTAAAAATCTAGAGTAGAGTTTCAAATTTCAGATATACAATGTTATTTAAAAGAAGAAGAGAAAGAAACAGAGAAAAAGAAAAAGAAAAAAGGGTCACAGAAATTATTAAAAAAAAAA
>NW_011494602.1:5082837-5099670 GCF_000754665.1 Bison bison bison | reverse complement strand
GCTGCTCAGGCTCTAGGTTGCTCCACCAGGAACCATCCATGGCCGGCCCTGGGCTGCCTGTACTTCCCAGGTCCAAGCCACTCAGGTTCAGGCACTCGGGTAGTCCTCAGAGGCGCAGACTCTCGGTTGGGCCTGTGTTTTGTGCCATTCCCCGATCCGAGCAGCTCAGGTGATGAGGTGTTTGGCGCGTGCGATTGCTGCGACTTATCGCCTCCCCGCCACTCGGTTATCTAGGTGTGCACTGGCACACCTTCTCAGGCAGATGTTGACCGTCCAGACCCCCAAGAAGTTTTAGTTAGCAAAGAAGCCTGCTTACAGTTTTACAGATAATGTCTCTCTGGGGCTACGATTGTCCCCTTCCAGCTCTGGCTGCCTATCACCGGAGGGCGATTGTCTGCCGCCGGCTATCTCTGTTCAGTCCTTTGTTCCCTGCACTGGCCTGGTGGTGTCATAGGTTAGGGCTGGCTTTTCGCGTGGTAGATATCCCACAGTCTGGTTTGCTAGCCCAAATTATTTCACTCAGATAGCGCTCGGGGTATTCAGGCCAGATTCTTGAGATGCAGCCCGTGCCATGCCTCCCTGCCCAGCCCCCACTTGCTAATGGCGGATGCAGGCATCTGCGCTGCTTCTCCGCTGGGGGAGTTACCGTAGGGCTCGCAATGTGCAGGTTTAAATTGTTTATTTATTTTTCCTCCCTGTTATGTTGCCCTCTGTGCTTCCAAGGCTCGGCACAGATTCGTCAGTGAGAAGGTTTCCTGGTGTTTGGAAACTTCTCTCTTTTTAAGACTCCCTTCCCGGGACGGAACCCCGTCCCTCCCTCTTTTGTCACTTTTTTTGTCTTTTATATTTTTTCCTACCTCCTTTCGAAGACTTGGGTTGCTTTTCTGGGTGCCTGATGTCCTCTTCCGGCATTCAGAAGTTGTTTTGTGGAATTTACTCAGCGTGTAAATGTTCTTTTGATGAACTTGTGGGGGAAAAAGTGTTCTCCCCATCCTACTCCTCCGCCATCTTAGCTCCTCCCTCCTGTTTTCCACTTCTTTGGGGATCTCATCTGATAGTATAGTTTCACTAAGCAGGGTAACAACAGCTATGGCAGTCAACAGTGACAGAACACTCTCCCTTAATTATTTTTTCCATGGAGTGGTACAGTGTGTCATAGGTGTGTATTTACACAGCTCTGAAAGTGCGGGGAGACACTTTTTTTGGATACTGGGAACTGTAGCCTAATGATAAAATCAGTATTTTCCTCCTCTGAAAGGTGGATAGCTGTAGTCTCAAACTTGCCAGAAAAACACACGGGTTCATTTTTCTCCTCATTACAACCACAATTTTGGTCAAGTATTTGAGTTTTCTGAAAGAAACAGGTTCCTTGACACTTACTGCTGGAACTCGTCTGACATTATTAGAGTGTCACTGATCAGGATAACAATAGGTATGGTAGTAAACACTCACAGAACACACCCCCTGGCATCTTTTCTCATGGAAATGTACAGTGTGTCCTTGAACTGTTTTTAGACAGCTGTGAAACTGCAGAGACACATGTTTTTTGGAACCTGAGAATTGTGGCCTGATGGCTAAATTAGTATAATATCCTTGTGAAAGCTGGAAAGTTGAACCCTCAAACCTGCCAGATAAACACACTGATTTATTTTTCTTTTCATTGTAACAACTTTCATCAAGTATCTGATTTTTCTGAAAGAAACAAGCTACGTGCCACATCTCCCTGGGAAGTCATCTGATAGTAGAGTTTCACCTAATCAGGGCAACAACAATTATGGCAGTCAGCACACAGAACACTCACCCATGACCTCTTTTATCACAGGATAAAACGGTGTGTCCTACTTGTGTCTTTACACAGCTCTGAAACTCCAAACATGTTTTTGTGAAACTTGGAACTGAGCCTGATGGTAAAAGCAATATTTTATTCCTGTGAATGCTAGATATTTGAAGACTTACTTGTGGGAAAAAAACACCGTCGTTTATTTTTCTCTCCATTACAACAACTGTGGTCATGTATTTGAGTTTTCTGAAGTAGCAAGATGCTTGCCACTTCTTACTGGGAATTCATCTGACACTAGTTTTACCTAATCAGTTGGTGATAAGTATGGCAGTCAACACTCACAGAACCCTCTCCTACTGTCAGTTCAGTTCAGTTCAGTTCAGTCACTCAGTCATGTCTGACTCTTTGTGACCCCATGATTCACAGCACGCCAGGCCTCCCTATCCATCACCAACTCCCAGAGTTCACTCAGACTCACGCCCATTGAGTCAGTGATGCCATCCAGGCATCTCATCCTCTGTCATCCCCTTCTCCTCCTGCCCCCAATGCCTCCCAGCATCAGACTCTTCTCCAATGAGTCAACTCTTCACATGAGGTGGCCAAAGTACTGGACTTTCAGCTTTAGCATCATTTCTTCCAAAGAAATCCCAGGGCTGATCTCCTTCAGAATGGACTGGTTGGATCTCCTTGCAGTCCAAGGGACTCTCAAGAGTCTTCTCCAACACCACAGTTCAAAAGCATCAATTCTTCGGTGCTCAGCCTTCTTCACAGTCCAACTCTCACATCCATACATGACCACTGGAAAAACCATAGCCTTGACTAGACGAACCTTTGTTGGCAAAGTAATGTCTCTGCTTTTGAATATGCTATCTAGGTTGGTCATGACTTTCCTTCTAAGGAGTAAGCATCAGGGAATGTTTAATAGGAGGATTCCTATGTGCTGTTTCTCATAAATCCTCTGTTCCTTTTCAGTTTCTGGAAACAGAAACCAGTGGAATGGCATGCCACTCCCAGGACTGAGGTCATAGGATGAGACAGGCTTGAATCTCCTTCAGTAAACATTCTTCTTATGACAAAACTGCTTAGTCTCAATCCTGTTTCTTGAGATATGGATTGTCTCCTGACCTTGTGACCATTATTAATCCCTTGTCCCTTGGTAATGGTTGCTGTACATTTGGTTTTCTGATCTTTATCATTGTCAAAAGAAATTTCTGGTACAAAGGCCTATATATACTCACAGAAAGATCATTAAAGCACCCTTCCTCCACCAGAGGCTTGGGTCCCCATGTCTTTCTTTCTCTCTCTCTCTGGCTAATTCTCTGGAGTGTAGAAACCTGCCAAGCTCATTCTCCTGCCTGGGTTCCAAGACCTCCTCCAGAAGGCACCCTGTGCCTTCGTGAGTGGTGCAAGCCCTGCTCAAGGGTTTTATTGGTTCTCTGCATAAACCAGGGAATATTTGCTTCTTTCTTTCTTTCACTTTCTTATTGTCGACTCTGGACTTCCAGGTTCTGGTCCATTAAAGGACCGCAACATCCCACGACCACCTTTGTTATGAAATGGTAGAGTATATCCTAGGTGTGTCTCTACAATGCTGAGAACGTGCAGGGAAGCATATTTTTTTGAACCTGGGTTTGGGCTCTAATGGCAAAAGAAGTATTTTTCCACTGTGAAAGTTAAATAGTTGCAGCCACAAACCTGCCAGAAAAAATCCAGGTTCATTTTTCTCTTCATTACACTAATAACTTTGGTCAAGTTATTGAGTTTTTTAAAGATAAGGCTGCTATCCACTTCTTGCTGTGTGTCATCCGACAGTACAGTTTCACCTAATTGGTTTAACAACATTACAGCAGTCAACACATAGAAAACTCTCCCCTGACCCCTTTGCTCATGGAATGGTTCAGTGCATTCCAGGAGTGTTTTTACACAGCTCTGAAACTGCAGAGAAACATGTTTTGTGAACATGGGAATTGGGACCTGTTGACAAAAGCAGTGTTTTCACCTTATGAAAGTTGAATAGTTGCAGCCTAAAATCTGTCAGAAAAAAAACAATGGTTAACTTTACTCTTCATTACAACCACAACTTTGGTCAAGCATTTGAGTTTTCTTAAAGAAACTGGCAAGTGAGAGGTGCTCACCACCTGTTGCTGGGTAGTCATCTGATAATACAGTATCACCTAATTAGGGTAACAACATGTATGGCATTTAACCCTCACAGAACACACTCTCTGGCCTTTTTTTCTCATAAAATGGTACAGTGTGTACCTAGGAGTACTTTACAGGACTCTGAAACTGCCAAGAGGCATGCTTTTTTGAGTCTGGGAATTGGGCCTGATGGGAAAATTAGTATATTTCCTCTGTGAAAGCTGGATAGTTACACCCTTAAATCTGCCAGAAATGCACACTGGCTTATTTTCCTCATCATTAAAAGTACAATTTTGTTCATGTATTTTAGTTTCCTGAGACAAATAGGCTGCTTGCTACTTCTTGCTGAGAACTCAAACAGTACAGTTTCTCTTATTCAGGGTAACAACAGGTATGCCAGTCAACCCTCACAGAGCACTCTCCCCTGATCTGTTTTCTCCTGGAATGGTACAGTGTGTTCTAGGTGCATCTTTACACAGCTCTGAGCCTGCAGGGAAAACTTTTTTGGGGAATCTGGGAACTGTGTGTATTTTCCTTCTGTGAAAAGTGGATATTTGTAGCCTCAAACCAGCCAGAAAAACACACTGATTTTTGTCTTCATCACGACAAAAATTTGGTCAAGTATTTGAGTTTTCTGACAGGAACAGGATGCTTGCCCCTTCTTGCTAGGAAGTCCTCTCACAGGATAGTTTCACCTAATCAGGGCAACAAGAGTTACCTGTACACAGGTACACTTTCCCCTGACTTCTTTCTCATGGGTTCTTACAGTGTGTACTTGGTGTATCATTAAGATCTCTGAAACTGCAGGTAAGCACGTTTTTATGAACCTGTGACCTGGGCCTAATGGTAAAAGCAGTGTTTTCTCCCCATGAAAGCAGGATAGTTGTAGTGTCAAACCTGCCAGAAAAATACACTCGTTCATTTTTTTCTCATTACAGCAAATACTTTGGTCAAGCATTTGAATTTTGTGAAAGAAACTATCTGCTTATCACTCCTTGCTGGAAAGTCATCTTATATTACAGTTTCATTTTATCAGGTAACAACAGATATGGTAGTCGAAGCTCACAAAACACACTCCCCTGACAGTTTTCATGGAATGGTACAGGGTATTTTAAGAGTGTCTTTACACAGTCTAAAACTGCAGGAAAACATGCTTTTATGAAACCATTAATTGGGATCTAATGGCAAAATTAGTATATTCCCCCTGTGTAATCTGGATAGCTGCAGCCTCAAACCTGCCAGAAAACACACTAGTTTATTTTTCTCTTCATTACAACAGCTTTGGTCAAGTATTTGAGTTTTCTGAAAGAAACAGGCTGCTTGACACTTATCGCTAGCAAGTCATCTGACAGTACAGTTTCACCTAATCAGGGTAACAACAATTATGCCAGTCAACACTCAAAGAATACTCTAACCTGACCTTTTTTTCTCATGGGATGGTAGAGTGTGTCCTAGGTGTGTCTTTACACAGCTCTGAAACATCAGGGAAACACTTTTTTCATGAACAGGGAACTGGGGCCTGATGAAGGAAGCACTATTTTCTTCTTGTGAGAGCTGGATAGTTGCAGCCTTAAATCTGCCAGAAAAATACTCAGGTTCATTTTTCTCTTTATTACAACAATTTTGGTCTATTATTTGAGTGGTCCGAAATAAACAGGCTGCTTGCCATCTGTTGCTGGAAAGTCATCTGATAGTACAGTTTCACCTCATCAGGGTAACAACAGGTATGGCAGTCAACACTCTCAGAACACTCTTCCTTGATATATTTTCTCATGGAATGGTACAGTATTTCCTAGGAGTGTCTTTACACAGTTTGGAAACTGCAGGGAAACAAGTTTTTGTGAAACAGGTAATTGGGGCCTGATACCAAAATACTATGTCCCCCTTTGAAACCTGGATAGTTGCAGCTTTAACCCAGCCAGAAAAACACACTGGTTCACTTTGCTTTTCATTACAACAACAGCTTTGGTATATATTTTGACATTTTGGAAGAAACAGACTGCTTGCCATTCTTTGTCAGAACTCATCTGACAGTACAGTTTCACCTTATCAGGGTAACAACAGGTATGACAGTCAACACAGAACACTCTCCACTGATCTCTTTTCTCATGCAATGGTACAGTATGTCCTAGGATTATCTTTACACAGCTCTGAAATGGCAGGTAAACATGCTGTTGTGAACCTGTGAATTGGGGCCTGATGGCAAAATTAGTATTTCTGCTTTGGAAGCTAGATAATTGTACACTCAGACCTACCAGAAAAATACATTTGTTCATTTTTATCTTCATTACAACAACTGGAGTCAAGTTTTAGAGGCTACTTTGCCACTTACTACTGGGAAGTAAGCTGACAGTACAATTACACCTAATTAGGGTTACAACAGGTATGGCAGTCAGCACTTACAGATCACTTTTACTGAAAGGTTGTTACTGAACCATGAAAGATGCTGGGATTCTTGGCCTCCAGAGGAGAAGAATTCAATCAGGGGCCAGTGACGAGGCTTGATCATTCAGAGCTTTTGTGTAATAAAGTTTTATTAAAGTATAAAAGAGATAAAGCTTCTGACATAGACGCCAGAAGGGCACCCCTCTGATAGTCTTTAGCTGGATGTTATATAGCTACTAGCAGTCTGCTAATTAGAGAAAGGAAATGTCTCAAAACTCAGAGACTGGCACCAGACCCCTCACCCACAACATGCATCTTGAGATAACATTGGCACAAAATGAGTTGTCCAGGGCCATAATCTGATTGACATGAATCTTGAAGAAAGGCAAGTTGCCAAGCAAATACAGTCTCATTAACATAGCTTAAGAGAACATTTGCAAGAGTAAAACATACTGGTTTGTCAAGTTGGTTCTGAGTTTTAGGCGAACCAACTTGAAGATGGAGTCTAAGGTAAATAACATAGGGTTCATTAACATAGCCTAAGAAAAACATTGCCATAAGAAAAACGCATTGGTTAGCTCAAGGTTTGAGAAAAGTTAAGCTCAGGTGGAGCCAGATGTCATCATGGCAACACATAATTTTTAAGAGAAATCTCCTTTTAAATTTGTATAGAGAAGGGGAAAAAATCTTACCACTTGTAGTTTGTTTCCTCCTGCTGCCTAAGAGAGACATAAAAAATGTCTGACGCTTGAGCCTATTTCCTCTGTTTGGAGACCCCTGGCCTTCCTGCCTGTTAACCTCTCATTACTTGATATTTTTTCCCATGGAATGGTACAGTGTCCTAGGGGTATATTTAAACAGCTTTGCAACTGCAGGGAAACATGCTTTTGTGAACCTAGGAACTGGGGCCTGATGGTAAAGCAGTAGTCTCCTCCTGTGAAAACTGGATAGTCGGTGCTTCAAGCCTGCCAGAAAAACACCCTGGTTCGTTGTTCTCTTCCTTTTCAACAACAGCTTTTTTCAAGTGTTTGAGTTTTCTGATTGAAACAGCTGCTTGCCACTCCTTTCTGGGAAGTCATCTGACACTCCATGTTCACCTTATTAGGGTAACAATACATATGGTCGTCAATAATTACAAAACACACTGCCTTCACATCTATTCTCATGGAATGGTACAGTGTGCCCTAGGAGTGTCTTTTCACAGCTCTGAAACTGCAGGGAAAAAAATGTGCTTTTGTGAACCTGGATAAAGGGGCATGATGTTAAAAGGCATATTTTCCTCCTGTGAAAGCTGGTTAGTTACAGCCTCATACCTGCCCCCAAAATATACTGGTTTATTTTTCCCTTCATTACAAAAAATTTAGTCATATATTTATGTTTTCTGAAAGAAACTGCCTGCTTGAAACTTCTTGCTGGGAAGTTATCTGAAAGTACAGTTTCACCTAATCAGGGTAACAACAGGTATGGCAGTCAACACTCACAGGACACTCTTCCTTGATATCTTTTCTCATGAAATAGTACGTTGTGCCCAAGTGTGTACTTACTTAGCTCTGAAACTGTAAGGAACCATGTTTTTGTAAATCTTGGATTTGGGGCCTGATGGAACAGGCAGTATTTTCCCCCTGCAAAAGCTGGATGGTTGCAGGCTCAAACCTACCAGGAAAACACACTGTTTCATTTTTCTCTTCATTAAAACATCGACTTTGGTCAATATTTGAGTTTTCTAAACAGTTTTCCAAAGAAATAGGCTGCTTACCACTACCTGTTGGAAATTTATATGACATTACAGTTTCACCTTATCAAGGTAAACAAAGTATGGTAGTCAACAATCACAAAACACACTATCCTGACATAATTTCTCATTGACTGGTACAGTGTGTCCTAGGAGGATCTTTACACAGCTATTAAACTACAGGGAGACATACTTTTGTGAGCCTGTGAATTGGGGTCTGATGGCAAAATTGGTATATTCCCCCTGTGAAAACTTAAAAATCATACCCTCAAACCTGCCAGAAAAACACAATTTTGATTCTTTAAAACAATAACTATGGTCAAGTATTTTGAGTTTCCTGAAGGAAACAGGCTGTCTGACACTTCTTGCTGGGATGTCATCTGACAGTACAATTTCACCTAATCACAGTAAAAATAGGTATGGCAGTCAACACTCACAGAACACTCTCCTGACTTTTTTTCTCAAGACATGGTATGGTGGGTCCCAGGAGTGTCTTTATACCACTATGGAGTTGCAGGGAAACATATCTTTGTGAACCGGGGAATTGAGGCCTGATATAAAAGCAGTTTTACCCCTGTGAAAGCTGGATAATTGCCTCCTCAAACCTGCCAGAAAAACACTCTGACATTTCATTTTTCTGTGCATTACAACAACTACTATGGTCAAGTATTTGAGTAGTCTGAAAGAAGCAGGCTGCTCGCCACTTCTTGTGGGAAGTCATCTGACAGTGAAGTTTCACCAAATCAAGGTAACAGGTATGGCAGTCAACACTCACAGAACACTCTCCTCTAACCTTTTTTTCTCATGGAATGGTACAGTGTGTCCAAGATGTGTCTTTATACAGCTCTGAAACTACAGGCTTGCTTTAGTGCTTGAAAGTCACTCAGTCATGTCCACCTCTTTGTGACCCCATGGACTATACAGACCATGGAATTCTCCATGCTAGAATACTGGAGTAGGTAGCTTTTCCCTTCTCCAGGGGATCTTCCCAAGCCAGGGATTGAACCCAGGTTTCCTGCACTGCAGGTGGATTCTTTACCAGCTGAGCCACAAGGGAAGCCCTTCTCATTCTTATGGAATGGCACAGTATCCTGGACACACACACAGTGTGTCCTGTGTCCTGTCTTTACACAGCTCTGAAACTGAAGGAAAACATGTTTTTTGTGAACCTGGGAATTGGGCCTGATTGTAAAAGCAGTATTTTTCCTGGTGGTGAATTCTGGGGGATCTGGCTTCTGGCTGCTGCTGTGGGAGTTGACTTCAGAATTTTGAGCCACCAAAACAAAATAATTGCCCCCAGAACATTGTGAAATCTGTGGGAAATACCATGCCAAGGAAGGGTCAAATAAAAAACATAGTTTTAATTTGACCATTCTACTAAAATTATACAAATATGCACAGACACAGAAATAGTGAGATGCTATAACATCTAACACCTGACACCATGACTGACTTAGGAAGTCAGAAGCGATACAAGCTGCAATTAATGTAGAATGGTTTTGAGAGGATGTGCCCATATGTGGCAGAAAGTATGCTTAAGGTGGTCTGTCTGCCAAGGGTGATGGGATGAGGCTTGGCAAACCTCTTGGTTGGAACAATTAGGTGAGGGAGCAAAATTTGCTGGATTTTAATCTTAAAGCAAGAGCCTCATGAATTCTCTCTACTGATGAAGGAGACCTAGGCTGAAGAGGATAAAGAAAGAATATTTACAGCCTTTAGGATCACCTAGTGGGGCTCATGCCAGAGGCCTGGAGTAGAATTAGGGAACTGGAAATCACAGCAAGGATACTCCCTCTCATTGAAGTTTTCTCATGGAAGCATAAACAAAACCCAAGTCCCAATCAGAGACCCTGAAAGACAGCTCTTCTCACAGGGTGGGCACTAATGTGCTTCCAATGCAGTAGTTTTCCAACAGCAAGTGGAAACCAGAAAGAAGTCAGCAGGAATGAGTCCACGCAGGGTTCACCCTCCGCCTCTGCGGTTAGACCTGGAAGGCCGGGTGTGCCCATTGTCCCCATCTGCCACGGAGGAGAGGGGCATCTAGTGGGGCTTCTGCCTCGAGGAGGTTTGTCAAATGAATCAGACTTCCCTATTTGAAGAATGGGCACTGGATCAGAGGGTCTGAGATTCTCTGGGCAGGCAGGGGGATTTGTTACTCAATCTCATATGTTTCTAGAAATTCTATTAGTGAGTTTTCCCATTTTCTGCCTCCAGTGATGAATGTAGGCAGAAGCTGCTGAATTTGACAGTGTCTCCTGACAGACCCCTGACAGGGATTTTGATCTTCCTGGTATGAGCCAGGGAAGGTGGAGGCAGCAAATGGAAAGTGTAATCAGCACAGTTTCTTTTGACACATGTCCTTGCATAGCCTCTCTTCCACTTCCCCTCACAATCAAGCAAAACTCTGGCAATGTCATTTTGGTATTTACAACTTTCCTGGACTACATGGCCTAATTGTACAGTGAAAGAAACTTAGGAGCTGAGATGGGGTATCTCTATCAGAAAGGATCTGTAGAAAAAGTGTCTTTCTCCAGAAAGTGTAAGAAAGGAGAGGTGGTAGCTGACAGGAAAGTGTAGGTGAGGTGAGATTGATTAATGCTCAGTCTTTGGGAATAGCAGAGAGAAGTATTTGGGGATAGACTAGAGATTAAAAGGAGGGAATAGTGTTGGCTTGCAGAAGGGGATTGATCGCTTTGGGACTAAATGAGGCAGAGAAAGAAAGGAATATATGGAAATCAGAGTTTACTTTTGATTGCTAGATTATGGTCCTTTGAATGCAATAATCCACACCCATTTTCTGCCTCCAGTGATGAATGTAGGCAGAAGCTGCTGAATTTGACAGTGTCTCCTGACAGACCCCTGACAGGGATTTTGATCTTCCTGGTATGAGCCAGGGAAGGTGGAGGCAGCAAATGGAAAGTGTAATCAGCACAGTTTCTTTTGACACATGTCCTTGCATAGCCTCTCTTCCACTTCCCCTCACAATCAAGCAAAACTCTGGCAATGTCATTTTGGTATTTACAACTTTCCTGGACTACATGGCCTAATTGTACAGTGAAAGAAACTTAGGAGCTGAGATGGGGTATCTCTATCAGAAAGGATCTGTAGAAAAAGTGTCTTTCTCCAGAAAGTGTAAGAAAGGAGAGGTGGTAGCTGACAGGAAAGTGTAGGTGAGGTGAGATTGATTAATGCTCAGTCTTTGGGAATAGCAGAGAGAAGTATTTGGGGATAGACTAGAGATTAAAAGGAGGGAATAGTGTTGGCTTGCAGAAGGGGATTGATCGCTTTGGGACTAAATGAGGCAGAGAAAGAAAGGAATATATGGAAATCAGAGTTTACTTTTGATTGCTAGATTATGGTCCTTTGAATGCAATAATCCACAGGGCTTTATGAGATGCAGGATTTATTTAGATCATGAAATCATACCTCACAGCAAAGTGAAAAGTGCAAGAGAGTCCTCCACTTAACTTAAGAACTCAGTCATAACCAATTTCTTCCTCCCAGGATTTGCATTTGCCTCCAGGTCACAGCATTCTGTTTTCAGAAACTAGATAGACCAAGGCTGTGCCTGCTCCTAGTTCATCCTCATTTCTACTGTTAGTCCTTTCAGAGATCCAGCCCAAATGAGGGCGTTAACAGGCCATCCTGTCTTTAGCCAGTCTCTGACTCCTCAGAGAGACAGCGCTCTCAGAAAGATTACTCAGCTTCTTAACACGCCCACCATCATCTCCACTTCTAGAAACAGCAAATGCCCTCAGTAGAAAGCTGCCCCTAACACCAGATCACAGTCCTGACCTTTCTGTCTCCCTTAGTTCCTGACTTGGGAATCCTTCATTAACCTATAAACTCTGATGCTCTTAAGCAAGATGTGTGTGTGTGTGTGTGTGTGTGTGTGTGTGTGTGTGTGTGTGTGTGTATGTAAAATGTTTCTTACTATCTGAACATTTACATACACATAAGAATGGAATGGCTGTCCCTCCATTATTCTTGCCTGGAGAATTCCAAGGACAGAGGAGCCTGGCAGGCTATGAAGGGGTCACAAAGAGCTGGACACAACTGAGTGACTAACACTTTCATACGTATATATGCATGTGTGTATATGTACATGTATATGTATATAAAGTGGCTTTTCTAGTTGTTCTCATTAGGAGGATTGGTTAGAATTGTCTAGAATGTCATTAACGGATGTGAATGTCCCTTTACATACCCGCTGTAATGATGAGGCACAGAAAAGTTAGATAACTTGCTCAAGTTCAAATCATGGCAAATGGTGGACCTGGGATTCACCCCAGGAAGACCTGCTCCAGTATCTGATGCCTGCAGGGGTAAAATACATTGCCTTTTGGTGACATAAGAACAAATCTTGGAAAATCCTGAGGAATGTATTTCTGGTATTCATTCCAATATTTCTATCAAAGATACTTGTTCAGCTGCCCAGTCCTGTCTGACTCTTTGTAATCCCGTGGACTGCAACACACCAGGCGTCCCTGTCTCTCACCATCTCCCTGGAGCTTGCTCAAGTTCATGTTCATTGCATCGGTGATGCCATCCACCCATTTCATCCTCTGACGCCTTCTTCTCCTCCCCTTGATCTTTCCCAGCATCAGGGACTTTTCCAGTGAGTTGTTTGTTCACATCAGATGACCAAAATACTGGAGCTTCAGCTTCAATGTCAGTCCTTCCAGTGAATATTCAGGATTGACCTCCCTTAAGATTGACTGGTTTGATCTCCTTGCTGTTCAAGGGACTTTCAGGAGTCTTCTCCAGCACCACAGTTCGAAGGCATCATTTCTTTGGTTTTCTGCCTTCGTTATGGTCCAGCTCTCACAACCGTACATGACCACTGGGAACACCATAGCCTTGACTATACAGACCTTTGTCGGCAGAATAATGTGTCTGCTTTTCAACACACTGTCTAGGTTTGTCATCGCTTTCCTGCCAAGAAGCAACTGTCTTCTGATTTCATGGCTGCAGTCACTGTCCCCAGTGATTCTAGAGCTCAAGAAGAAGAAATTTGTCACTACTTCTACCTTTTCCCCTTCTATTTGCCATGTAGCAATGGGGCCGGATGCCATGACTTAGTTTTCTTTAATATTTAGTCTTAAGCCGGCTCTTTCACTCTCCTCCTTCACCCTCATCAAGAGGTTCTTTAGTTCCTCTTTGCTTTCTGCCATTAAGGTGGTGTCACCTGTATATCTGAGGTTGTTGATGTTTCTCCTGCGTATCTTGATTCTGGCTTGTAACTCATCCTGCCCAGCAGTTCTCGTGATGTGGTCAATGTACAGATTAAACAAACAAGGTGACAGCAGACAGCCCTGTTATATTCCTTTCTCAACCTTGAACCAATCAGTTGTTCCATACTGGGTTTTAACTGTTGCTTCTTGACCCTCATACAGGTTTCTCAGAAGACAGGTAAGACATAAGAACAAATCTTGGAAAATCCTGAAGAATGTATTTCTGGTATTCATTCCAATATTTCTACCAAAGATTACTATAATAGTAAAGTAATTCAGGAATATGTCATAGTCAGAAGATAGCATGGGCCAGCCAAAAACTAGAAGTACTCTGCATGTCTGTTAACAGAAGAGTAATGTGTTGCATATTCATAAAATGAAATACTACATACAAATAAAAAGGATTGAACTATTGATACCTGCAGCATGGATGAAACTAAAATACATTATTCTAAGGGGGGGAAAGTGCCCTCTTCTTTTATGTTTTAAAAGTTTAAAGTTTTTATCTGATATTATCTCAGGGATTAGGGCAAATCTAATCCTTGTGTCTGGTGAAAAGTCTCCTTATGTAATTTGTAATTTTGAATTGTGAATTAATCTTTAAGTGGGCTTTATCAATGGAATTTTTATGCCAGGTCAACAGTGATTTCAAGAGTACTTAGTTTTGTCCTCCTTTTGCTAGTATACCCTCCTGCCCCAAATTTATGAAAATTTTTTGACTGGGGGACTTTTGAGACTATGAAGCTTATGTAAATCTGAACTTAAATTTGTAAAAGTCAGGCCTGTGGTTATGACTTCCCAAGGAAGAGTACTGTTTTCTACACAGAGATGAGGCCAAGACAGATAAGCTTTCCCCATGTGCTAGTGAGTAGATTTTTTTTTTTGTTTCACTGAGGATGTAATTGGGAATTTTACACAGTTTTGGTTCCAACTTCCCACCTTGGTACAGTCAAGACCTTGTATCCCATAGCTATGTGGTCAAAAAACCACACACCCTCTGGTTACCTAGGGCCACAGCTTCCAACACTAACATCACCCCACACCATCACCCCTACTAGAGCAGTCCTAGTACCAGGTTATGTTTTTTGACCCCTGTGAATTTTCCCTTCTTTAGTGGCTAACTTTGCCTTTAAAAAGATGTCAGCTACAGTTTAGCCAAGATTTCTAGTTTTTGTGGTGCGAGTTTTCAAATTTTCTTTTCCCTCAATGTTGTTCATCAAATAAGTTTTAGAAATGCTAAACTCACCTCTTCCTTGGAGATTTTTTCCCCTTCTTGTTCCTTGGAGATTTGCGTCACTAACTTGCAAAAGACAACAATTTAAATTTAAACCTTTTTTGAAAAATGTATGCTAAAACTTCTCTTGTTGTGGGTTTGCCCCTGAATCACTGTGTTGTTTGCATAATATGAATGAGGCAGTCTATTTCATGAGAAAGCTCAAAGACGGTCATGGGCTTAACTGTTTCTTGAGGTCACTACTTTAACCTGTCAATAGGATTGTGCTGTACTCACAGGATGGAGGTGGGTAGGGAGGTTGCTTTCTGCTATAGCATGAAAACAGGTAGAAGTTTTAAAACAAATGTCAACACTATTCATATGTGTTTGGAAGCATAGAAGAAAAAAATCACCTTATTTTATGCCATATAATAGGACAATTTGACTCTGTTGGGAGGTGACACTTTTCCAGAGTCAGTGGAATAAAGGCTCTGAAGGAGGGTCAAAAAACCTGATGCCACAGTATAACTATAGATTTTCCCACAGCTGCTTCCCATCTAAAAAGGAATCAAGGATGTGAAAAGTCTTAGAATACCCTGTACAATATTTTTATTAGTCAAAACAGTTGAAAGTCAATGCTTAATCTATAACCTGCTGGTTTCTAATGCTATTTATTAGATCAAGACTCATGGTCAGAATTTATTGCACAGAGAACCAGAGATTGAAGGACAATTCCATAGAGTGACAGCTCTGTAATTTTATAAAGTTGGCAGGTTGTTCCTCTGAGTCTGGGCCTTATCCTCTGAACTCTATCAAAGTAACTAATTATAATTTTAGGAATTATATGCCCCAACAGGGACAACAGGATACAAAGAATTTTGATGGTATAAAATTTTCCAAAGTATAATTTTTAAGGTTAACATGATTAATCAGACATCTATTAACTAGAAACCCATTTAGGGAGATTTATAAGTTATTGATTAGATATCAAAGATATAGAAATGGGAGAAAAATCTCATGCAAGGGTTAACAAGAAACTTTCTCTCTCATTTCCTAAAAAAAGGAAAATGAAATCCAGAATCCACTCTGAATACTTAAGAATCTCCCATTGAGATATGCTAATCCTGTTTTTCAATATTTGCAGCTTAAAAGTTGCTTGTGTTCATCAGAGGGGTTCCAAGTCCATATCTGCCTTAGAAACTTCTAATCTTTCCCTCCTGGTCACACATACCATTCAAACTCTCCACCCGGACCAGGTTCCTTTCTTATAAACTCACATAGCATCTCTTAATTCTTTTATTTGTCCTTCTTATTACACTCATTAATTTCCGTCTCTCAAAACATGAACTCCATGAGAACATACCTCTAACATTCTGAAAACTCTGGTATCTTGAAGACCAATGATAGGAATGTTCAGAAGGAAGCCAGCCCTGAGCCTGCATGTGTTCTTCCCTCTCTGGTGATGTGACATTTATATTACTAACATTTCTCAGGAGCTTACCTTTCGTGAGGCACTTGAGTTACACAGATAGGTAAGATAAGTCACTGTAGCAGAGATGCTGGCTCGCAAACCTCACTTTTCTTGAGCACATGGCAAGACGACACAACCCAACCCCACTGAAGGTTGGCTGTGACCTCTCCCAGGACGTGTGTACAGAAGGGACTCAGCCCGGCTCTAACATACCCTGGAAGCACTCCTTGTGCTCTCACTTCTGCAATGACTGGGGCAGAGGGAACACAGCTGCCTCAGAAGCCACACATTACACAGCCAGAGTCTCCCTTGACCTGGTCGTGCAGAGGAAAACCTGCATGACAGCCTCTGCTGTCTGGAACGGCTGAACTCGGTGAAACAGTAATAAAATTCTCCTTGTTCTGAAAGCCCCTGAGATTTGGGAGTCTGTTAACACAGGCTGTCTAGGATGGTCATAACTTACCTTCCAAGGAGTAAGCGTCTTTTAATTTCATGGCTGCAATCACCATCTGCAGTGATTTTGCAGTGTTGGGGGCCAGAGTGAGGTACTCCGCCCATGACAAAGGTCATGAGGAAGGAGGCTCGACATACGCAAAGGCGGGATCGAGCCTCAGGAGTCCCCCTGGAACTCCTCGAGCATCTACCCCCATAACCAGAGCCTGCCTACTTTACTACTTTGTGTTCACCTACACCTCTGACTTTACGGGGGGCTGTCCCCCACCACCTCTTTCGGAGAAGGAGTTAACTTAGAGCTCTAGTTAATAATAATTCCTGGGCGTGATAAGAGTGTTTTAACCTACAAACTCCTCTGAAGGTTCTCTAGCCTGCCTGACAGGCTTGTCCGGCCACATGTGATTGCTCACAGCCTCCCAACCG
>NW_011494602.1:5076691-5082737 GCF_000754665.1 Bison bison bison | reverse complement strand
AGCCTCCCAACCGTGAGAGGCACGAGATGCTTTAAACCTTCTAAAAACAGGTTCCTTAGAAAAGTTAGAAAACTATTAGTATAAGTATAATGGGCTGATTAGAAATTGTATTGGTGAAGGGTTTTTCATTTGTTGAGCCAATGTTTGTTGCTAAGTCTCCACATCCCCTGCCCTTACACACATTAATGAATATATAGAAGAAATAAGTATTAACCTTTGATATTAATCACGTTAGACCTTAGGCTAAGTAAATTCTTTCCTTAACTAAAACCCACTACACCCTCACCCTATAGGAATGTAACTTTATTTGGGTAGTGTCTGTTTTGAGAATAATCAGCCCTGGAGAAATAAATGTCCTGGTTGACTGACCGCTGTCACAAGGAGAGGGTCGTAAATTGTCAGCAGGCCCCCCTGGCCAGAAGATGATGTAACACCCCTAAGACCTCTGTATACATTTGTATGAAGCACCTGACTTTGATAAGTCAGGACTGCTAACCCCGTGTGACTTTTGCATAACATCTCAGTGTATAAAAGTAGACCATGGAAAATAAAGAATTGGGATCAGTTTCTCGAAATACTGGTCTCCCCATGTCGCTCTCTCTCCCACTCTGGCTGAGTCTCCATCTGGAGCGTGGAACCCACCATGCTTACTGATTATGCCTGGGCTTCTAAGATCCGACCGGGGAAGCCTCAGTGTCTCCTCTCCTTCGGGAGAACGGAAGGACGCCTGTGGCCTACGTAAGTGGTGCAAACTTCTTGTCTTGAAGTTTTATTGGTCTCCCGCATAAACCAAGCCACTCAGCCTCTTTTCTCCACTGAATTTTCCTACTGAGCTATCCTTATTCTATTACTCTTTATATCTTTAATTAATATCTAATTGAAGGTATTGTATCCTGATCCTCGCCTATGCCATCTCTCCTTCGAATACCCTGGATCAGCTGGGGCTGGACCTCGGCATTGCAGCCCCCCAAAATAAAGTCAGCCACTGTTTCCACTGTTTCCCCATCTATTTGTCATGAAGTGATGGGACCAGATGCCATGATCTTCGTTTTCTGAATGCTGAGCTTTAAGCAAATATTTTCACTCTCCTCTTTCACTTTCATTAAGAGGCTCTTTAGTTCTTATTCACTTTCTGCCATAAGGGTAGTGTCATCTGCATATCTGAGGTTATTGATATTTCTCCTGGCAATCTTGATTCCAGCTTGTGCTTCATCCAGCCCAGTGATTCTCATGATGTACTCTGCATATAAGTTAAGTAAGCAGGGTGACAATATACAGCCTTGATGTACTCCTTTTCCTAATTGGAACCAGTCTGTGGTTCCATGTGGTTTTTGCAGTAGTCATGTATGGATGTGAGAGTTGGACTATAAGGAAAGCTGAGCACCAAAGAATTGATGCTTTTGAACTGTGGTTTTGGAGAAGACTCTTGAGAGTCCCTTGGACTCTCAAGTTCATCCTAAAGGAAATCAGCCCTGGGTGTTCATTGGAAGGACTGATGTTGAAGCTGAAACTCCAATACTTTGGCCACCTGATGGGAAGAGCTGACTCATTTGAAAAGACCCTGATGTAGGAAAGATTGAGCGCAGGAGGAGAAGGGGATGACAGAGGATGAGATGGTTGGATGGCATCACTGACTCAATGGACATGAGTTTGGGTAGACTCCGGGAGTTAGTGATGGACAGGAAGGCCTGGCATGCTTCAGTCCATGGGGTCGCAAGGAGTCAGACATGACTGAGTGACTGAACTGAACTGAACTAACACAGGCTAGACTGCCTAATCCTGTTCTAAGTCTGAAGAGGGTCACATGTCCTAAGAAGACTTAACCTATTATTGTAGAATAAATTTCAAAGAACCTCAAAGACTGGAGCAAAGAAGGGGATTGCATCTCAGTGTTGGTTTAAAAAGCTGCAGGCTTTGCTCCCACTAAGGATGTTATGACCAAGTTCAAGTGGGTCAAGATACCACATAGTGGATGTTCTTCCATTAGCATGCTGAGCAAGTTTCTCTAAGGACTTGGTCGTATGGAAGTTTAATCATTTTTTTCTTACTACACATCCCTGTGTGCTTAGTTGTTTAGTCGTGTCAGCTCTTTGTGACTCCATGGACTGCAGCCCGCCAGGCTCCTCTGTTCATGGAATTCTCCAGGCAAGAATACTGAATGGTTTGCCATGCCCTCCTCCAGGGCGGCATCTTCCCAACCCAGGGATCGAATCCAGGTCTCCCGCATTCCAAGTGGATTCTTTACCATCTGAGCCACCATGGAAACCCAAGAATAGTGGAGTGGGTAGCCTATGCCTTCTCCAGGGGATCTTCCTGACCCAGGAATTGAACTGGGGTCTCCTCCATTGCAGGCAGATTCTTTACCAGCTGAGCTACCAGGAAAGCCCACACATGTCCCTACTATCTTTCAAAAATGAAAACTCTAATTCCATCATTTCACCGCAGTCTCTGAGGGAGTCTGTCCTTTGGGCTTTTCCACTGCTATACTGACAGGAAGGGTCAGATGCAGTATTCTGAATGCCCTAGGAGACCAGGTCAGTTCAGTATCCCAAAGGGTTAGTAGCATCCCTTGCCATCTGCTCCACTGCCGGCCACTTCCAGACCTCAGGAAAGAGGGGACCTGAGGGCAATGAGTTTCCATAGACAACACAACTATGATGAGGAGAAAGCCTTGGATCTTTGCACTCATTCCTGAGTTTTTGTGAACCTCTCAGAGAAGCTAAAGCAAGGGTTCGGGATGCATCAAGTCAAGGAGGAGGAAGAGAGGAACAATGAACAGACAGGATGGAGGATGGACACATGAAAATTACTTTTTAACAAAGTAATATTTTTCACTGCCTAGGCAAATGACTTCTGTGAATTTCGTGTATGAAAAAGAACTTTTGTTTTGTTTTCTTTTTACTTAGTTATCACCATCATTATGTTTTGATGCAAGTGGAAATTTACAATAAAATGAAAACAAATAGCATCAAGGATCACATACAATTCTGTGATAAGGTGATCTGTAATTCAGGCAATGTACGCTTGAGGCTCATATCTTGATCTCCTACTCCAGTTGCTGCTGATGCCATTTGAGGAAAATACAGATGAAGAGAAAAATAAGTATCACTAGGCTAAAAAATTAAGACAATTACAAGAATATAAATAACAAATTTATAATGGATTGCAGTACAAATAAATAGTATTTTTAGTATAAAGCTACATTTGCATGAAGAAGCTACATTTGCACTGTTTAGTAACAATTATAATTAAAATACACCAGAAACATGTTAAAGTTGTTTGAGTCACATATATACAATGTCACAGTTCACAAGAAGCTTCGCTGAGAATAAGCCATCTGAAGGCCGTGTGTCCTGATCTGAAACTATCAAAGGCCTTTCAAGCAAACCTCCTGGCTCAGGAAAGATGCTCAAAAAGCTGCCCCGTCCAGATCGATCTGACTTGACTCCACTTTTGGTTTTCAAGATAAGCTATAATCTTCTAAAGGGGATCATAATGTAGACTGATATAAACAGATACTGAACAAGAAGGAACTTTTCTATTGGCACAGAAGATTTACATCACCATTTTCCCAAATGTTATTTGAAAGGATGGGTGAACCACACATTTATAAGACTGGCAGAAATAACACTTTAACACTGAGATAAAGGACATAATGAAACTACTGATACACATTATAAAAAGCACCAGTCTCCCCTTCCTTTTCTTACTTCATGCCAATTTAAGGTTTTAGGCTAAAAGCTCAGGTACGTCTTATCATTTCAACTCTTCTTTGGACTCTCTAATGTTTCTCATTCTGTAAATCAGGCTCCACTCTTAAAGGACTTGGTAATAAGTCACATGCCAAGTACTTGCCTTAAAAGACACTTCTATCATCTACCCAAATCACACATACACAAATCTTATAGAAATACCACAGCTATCAACAAGGATTTGGGCCATAAGAGTCAAAATTTGGCTTTCTCCACCATCAGAGTCAGCCTGACCAAAGCTTGCTTGCTTTTTATCACAGTAGTAATTTTGGATTTCTTCTTGTAATCAGAGAAGCTTGTGGCTAACTGGGATCTTGTGCCAAGATAAAGCTGCGGGTTTGTACTCATGGGTTCAAGCCATGTGAGTTGAATGAACCAGCTTCTCATCCATTCACACTTACAGTTTAATGGGAAAGAAAGAAGTAGACTGCCTACATGTTGCTTCAGAATGAGAACTCTAAGCAAGCTGGGGTTGTTCGCCAAGAGATAAATAATAAAAGGAAGAAATCAAGGAAACAGTAACTGGAGGTTTCAAACTTTCCCTCTAACCAGTGAACAGGCATTCTGCTCTCACTTCTCACACAGAAGGCACTGCACCCATTCCCAAATGAACAGTTTATTTAATTTACCTAACTTTGATATTCTATAACTAAGTAACTGATATTGCAATACAGGGAGGTATGATAATTTATTTTTTGAATAAAAATCATATTTCTATGCACTTGACTTCTGGATTAAGGACTACTTATTACCTACAGGAAAAATCTATCAACTCCTATTGAAATGTTAATCTAATTTTAAGTTATTTGGGGCTGATATTTTTCCTTTAGTTTTATATTCAGGAAGAACTTAAAATGAACCTAAAAGTTGCAAGTAGAAAGAAATTAAATTCGATTGTGTGCATCTCTCATCAGAATATTAAAAAAAAAAAAAAAACGTAAAAACAGTCCCCATAGCAAATACTTCAACTTTTAATGAATCCACATCTCCAAACTGTTTTCTCCTCTTCCTCTATTTTTTTTTATGTATTGTTGAGAAAGAAAATACATTTTTCTTATTATATAATTAAATACTATCAGAAGTCCAACTGGAAATTGGCCTTACATTTATAAAAAGCCAAAGTAGATTTTATTTCTTCATTCCATCCCCTTTAGTAAAATACTTCACTGACAGAAAAAGAATTATTTCAATATGGGGGCAGGGGGTTGGGGAGAAGTATCATACAGAAAAGCCAAACTATGAAGCCTTTCTTATTCCAATACTATTGAAATTGAATTCAATTATCTTTGAAAATTTTGTTTCAGCTGATTAGAAAAGAAACAGAATCCAGTGCCAGGAGGGCAGGTTCAGCTTGTCTCTGCTCCAGAAAGGCTTCCTGGTATCAGGGAGATGGAGCTGCCTCCCTGGAGGTACCACTGGAACTGGGACTTTGGGTGAGGTGTCAGAGCCCCAGATGGTGGTCGGGCGAGAAGTGAGCACAAGTCAAGGTTTTCCCAGCCTGTCAGTTCTGTGATGGCCTCAAACTTGAGATTGTGTTGCTGTCTAAAGAGAAAAATTATCGGCAACTCTTAATGTCATCACACTGGGGGATGAGACTATCAGGTGACTAAGTGGGAAAGATGAAAAATAACCAACTCTAAAAACTGGATTCTGTCAGAATAAAAACTCCCTTTGTGTGAGGCTTGCAATAGGCTCATTCAGCCACATCAGGGCAGAGTTTCAGAACCTCCCCCTCCTCCAGTAAGCCCATGTTCAAAGTTAATACAAGGTAAGGGTTATCTAAACAGCAGATAGGAATGTACTGCATATTTCTTCTTAAAGATTACAGAGTAACATGGAGACTTACATTACCATATGTAAACTAGATAGCCAACGGGAATTTTCTGTATAGCTCAGGAAACTCAAACAGGGGCTCTGAATCAACCTAGAGGGGTGGGATGGGCAGGGAGATGGGAGGGAGGTTCAAAAGGGAGGGGATATATGTATACCCATGGCTGATTCATGTTGAGGTTTGATAGAAAACAACAAAATTCTGTAAAGCAATTATCCTTCAATAAAAAATAAATTAAAAAGAAAAAAATGACAGAAGCTTTTTGAATTCCATAAACCTGTACTACTTATTATTCCATCTGGACTCAAGGGGTGTACAATAAACTTTAGACACCTTTCATAAGCTTGGAATCTAATATTATGAATTTATTCTAAGGCATAAATCAGATAGATGGATGGATTTTCTAAAGGACATTGGGCCCCCTGGGTACTTTTAGCAGACTAAATATTGAGATGTATGGAAA
>NW_011494602.1:5067538-5076591 GCF_000754665.1 Bison bison bison | reverse complement strand
AATAAAATTCTTTACAAGATTAAGGAAGAAGGAAACGAAATCAAACCTTTCATTTTCAGATACACAATTTCATTAGTTCTTTCATCAAAAGCGTATCAGTGAAGGAAAATCAGAAATGTTTTTTCAGTTATTATTAAACTGGTTCAAGAGCCAGGGAACCCCTTGAAATGGAAACAAAACAATACAGTATTCAAGGTTTCATCGTAAGATTACCTTGTACTGGCAAAGACGTAGGAGATTTCTGGCTTCAAAGAATATTGCTAAAGGAGCTTTTGGAAAAAAATTTAAAAATACCACGTTTTGGCTAAAAACAACCAAAATCTCTCCTGTAAAACCGCTACTTCTTTTTGAATCTCTGAAGGTTACAACATTTTGTTTGAGACCCTTGGCAGTCATGGCTTCATGGGCTGTGCTGCTTGATTATCTAAACCCTTAAGGCAAAATAAATACAGCTAATATCAAGCTGACTGCTGCCCGAGTCCTCTCACTGAGGAAGTACTGTTCAGAGGATGGGGAGCCCACAGGCCCATGGTGGGAAAACTGGAAATGTTAAAGGTAAGAAATAAAACACAAGAAGGGAGGTTCAGAGTTAGAAACATTTCCAAGCTTTTTTCTACAATAATCTCCAAGGCCCTCTCAACTTCTCTCTCTAAAAAGTACCCCTTTATATGGTGCCTGATGGCCTGATGTTTCTTACAGTTTGACAAAAATCAATATTCAAACAAGAGGAACCAAGATGGCTGCTACACTCAGGGTGCTCAGCTTGCCCTGCTCTCACGGTAAGGGCCTGCAGCCCTGTCTGTGCCCGTGACAGTGCTCCTGACGCTGGGGACTGCGTTCTCTGGTCAGAGCTCTGTAGCCCCGAGTAAACGTGTGCTCACCCCCGGCCCCAAACAGACCCCAGCACCATGTTTGCTTTTCTGTATCCTGATTGTCATGCCTGAAAGATTCTCCCTAACATACACGAGGCTTAATGCCATGAGACTAAATGGCTAAAGATTATTGTTTAAGAGAAGCTTGCTCATTCAAAAAGAAAATAAGAATTTGGTTTAAACTGCAGACAAAAGGGGAAGTTAACATATTCTTTTGGTCTGTATTCCAGTCTCAGGCCGACGGTCCCTTGTCAGCATGCTGACTTCTGCGCTGTCTCAACGAGTCTCCCAGCGCCTCTGTGCCAGCCGGGCGGGGCTGTTCCAGGCTGTCATCTCCGACCTCACTGGACCCCTCGTCCTCCCGGGCCTCCCTCGGGGGCTCCGGGTCCCGGGCATCACTCTTCTCCTCGTCCCCGCCAGCAGCTGGGCCGTCCTCCTCTTCCTCCTCTGCTTCCTCCTCGTAACCAAGGTCCTCTTTCTCATCCTCATCATCTACAAGGCTGTCCTTGTTCTCTTCTTCATTTGAATCATCCTTTTCCTCCTCTACATCCTGCAACTGTTCAGTTAAATGAACCTCCTCTGACCTGAGATTCTGCTCTGTGGAAGAAAGAGAGGGGAACATTCTCTGATTAAACAATGGGCATTCAAAATGCTTTCACTAGTATGTAGAATCTAAAAAAATAAAACAAACGAATGAATATTATAAAACAGAAACAGACTCATACAAACTAATGCTTTGTACTGATTCAACAAACTAGTGGTTACCAACTGGAGGGGCAAGACAGGGGAAGGGGAAAAGAAGTACAAGCTACAAGGTATAAAATCTACAAGATACAAGGATGTAATATACAGCATAGAGATAGAACCAGTATCATAACTTAAAATGGAGTATAACCTATAAAAATAATGAATCAACTCTATTGTACACCTGAAACAAATACAACGTTGGACACCAACTATACTTCAATTTTAAAAAGGTCATTCAGCAGTCGATTGCATTTTGCTGTAAAATGAAACAATGGGGTACAGGATGGATTTCTCCATCATGAAACCATGTTACTGCAAAGGACAGATCTCTGGATGGCATCCTCGCCCCATCCAGGGTGTCTCCACCTCTCTCTGGACACTCGCTGACCGAGCTGACTTGGGCACAGCCCAGGGGCATGGAGGGCAAAGATTCCTCTGTGCTCTGTGTTATGCACTTTGTAGAATGCTCAGCAAAACACTCACTGGTCATGGTAATTGGTTCAAACTCTGACTTAAGCAGAGCCAGTTGGAATCCTGTCCAGGAATTTTTGGCCAGAGTGAGGAGGATAACTTTCTCTCCTTCTACAGGGATTGTTAAACTGATGAAATGTGAGTTGGGGCTGTTTAAAGCCACTGAATCAGCTTCACAGAGACAGAAAGCGATCATCTTTGGGCTGAGCATGAAACCAGAACATCCTTGGATTTTTCAGCTTTGTAAACTAATAGATTTTTCTTTCTTCCCCTAAGTTACTTTAAACCAGGATTTTGTTACTTTTAAGAATTCTAAGGAATATAACATAGTTTATAATTATATATGGAAGTCTGAAAGCCTTAAAAACTTTAAGAATTAAAAAAGAAATATAAGCTTATTTAGTTAAATTCACATAAAATTCAACAATTACAAAGTCTCATGAGTCTTCAACACTTCCCTAGCAGTCCAATGGTTAGGACTCTGCACTTCCCCTTCAGGAAGTGCAGGTACAATCCTGGTCAGGAAAGAAAGATCCCACAGGACACAAGTATGGCCAAAAAAACAAAGTCTTCCTGCAAACAACAGGAATAAAACATGGAAATCCAGAGGTATTTGGTCCCAGAAACAGTGTGAAGTACTGAAAGGATTTGGGAAGACTGCTTTAATGGCTCAGAGTCATTACTGGTACACAGGAGAAACTCAGTGAGTGCCACTTCCCCTCCTGCCTTGCTCATCCCAGTTTGAATGAAGGAAAACATGTCAACTGATTAATGAAAGGCATACAATTCAAGGGAAAAAGTAATGGCCAAACTGAAATGTTCTTTAATGTAAGAGAGGAAAAAAAAGAATGCTTGCTCAAATCTATCTAGAGAACACATTTCAAGGAATTTGGTGGTGGTGAATGTTTGGTCACCAGCAAACCACAGGAAAATTCACTATGAGCACAGAAGGGCATACCACAGACTTCTAAAGATACTCTATCTCATAAACTTGTCATACTTACCAGAATGTTCAGATAAATTCCTTGGAAGTGGCAAGTAGAAACATTCAGATATTACTACCAAGACCTGGAGGGAAAACAGTGATTTTACAGTAAATAAATAGAACATTTATTACCAAACAACCTTAAAGTTAGGCCTTGCTTCTATAACCAGATATTCATAGATAAATACAGAGCAATTGGTCAAAAGTCCTCAAAAAAACAAGGCAAGGGTATAATTAAGAATTTTCTATTTTTCAAATGTGGATATAATGCTGGAAAATACTATTAATTTCAAACAGAGGTCACAAAGTCAAATGTATACACACAGTCCACTAAAAATAATAAGCAAGTATAAGAAAACAGACACTCTCAGCCAAGTCTGAAGTGATCCTTTAAAAAACCCTACTATGACAAATGATACCACTCTCATGGCAGAAAGCAAAGAGGAACTAAAGAGCCTCTTGATGAGGGAAGATGGAGGAGGAGAGTGAAAGAGCCAGCTTAAAACTCCACATTCAGAAAACTAAGACCCTGGCATCTGGTCCCTTTGAGAAGTGAAGTGAAGTCGCTCAGTCGTGTCCGACTCTTTGTGACCCCGTGGACTGTAGCCTGGCAGGCTCCTCCATCCATGGGATTCTCCAGGCAAGAATACTGGAGCAGGTTGCCATTTCCTTCTCCAGGGGATCTTCCCGACCCAGGGATCTAACCCAGGTCTCCTGCATTGCAGGCAGACGCTTTAATCTCTGAGCCGTCCCTTTACTACACGGCAAACAGAAGGGGAAAAGGTGGAAGCAGTGACACATTTCCTCTTCTTGGCTCTAAAACCAATGAGGACGGTGACTGTAGCCATGAAATCCGAAGACGACTACTTCTTGGCAGGGAAGCTATGACAAACCTAGATAATAGTGTTAAAAAGCAAAGACATCATTTTGCCAACAAAGGTGCATATAGTCAAGGCTATGGTTTTCCCAGTAGTCATGTACTGATATGAAAGCTGGACAATAAAGAAGGCAGAGCACTGAAGAATTAATGCTTTTGAATCGTGATGTTGGAGAAGACTCTTGAGAATCCCTTGGACTGCAAGGAGGTCAATCCAGTCAGTCTTAAAGGAAATCAACCTGGAACACTTTTTGGAAGGACTGATGCTGAAGGTGAAGCTCCAATACTGTGGCCACCCCATGCGAACAGCTGACTCACTGGAAAAGACCCTGATGCTGGGAAAGACTGAGGCAGAAGGAGAAACAGGCAACAGAGGATGAGATGGTTGGATAGCATCACTGAGTCAACGGACATGAACTTGGGAAACTGAGGGAGATGGTGAGGGACAGGGAAGCCTGGAGTGCTGCAGTCCATGGGGTCGTGTAGAGTCGGACATGACTTGGTGACTGAACAACAGTATGATAAATAAAATGAGTCTGTATATGGGTTGTCACTCACCAGTGGGAAACTCCTGATTATGTGGAAGAGTATTTCAGGGTGTAGAATTACTAAGAGTGCTGTAAGAAATTACTAGAGGTGCACTGGCAGGACCCTGAGGGATGGGATGGGGAGGGAGGTGGGAGGGAGGGTCAGGATGGGGAACACATGTACACCCATGGCTGATTCATGTGAATGTATGGCAAAAACCACCACAATACTATAAAGTAGTTAGCCTCAAATTTAAAAAAAAAGCAGTGGGAAAATAATAATAATAATTTAAAGAAGAAATTACTAGAGGGACAAACTGAGAAAACATATCAATGATGTGAACTAGATCTTATTTTAAAGAGTGACTGGCCTCACCTCCAACCTTGATTGCAGCATTGACTGACTCACTTTCTACTTACTACTACTAAGCTGTTTCCCTTGATAAACTACAAGCTTCCTAGAGGAAGGTTCATTCTGGCTCATGTTCCACACCCGGATCGTGTGCTGCGGTAATGAAACTGATGGGACGATGTGTGAAATGGGACTGAGGCAGTCGGGGTCCCTCACTCCCTACACCCTCCGCACAGCCTCCGCACAGTACTGCGCAGCAGAGAGAGACCAGCGTGGGAGGAAGCCGCCCATTGAGAAGGGCTGCACTGGTCCTCCTGTACCGAACTAACTCTTGGGCTTCACCTTCACTGTGAACAACTGCCCAATCTTTAAAATAGGAACAGTACTTCATAAATTAAAGGGGTTCAAAACTTTTAAAAATCTAAAGTCATGTCCTTTTGATTCAATTTTATAAACATCAAATGACTAACTCACTTTGACTATTACCACATGCATAGTTATTTATTACTTTACTTAATACTTGGTTCATTCCATTTAAGATATCATGTTAAAATCTGGGGGAAGGGTTCAGAAAAAGATAAAAAAAGAAGTTGTAAAGCAATATGTATCAGGCAACTCATAAAAAAATGAAGAAAGCTCTTTGATAGATACTTCAGAGATACAGAGACAACAACCAGTCCTGGGGGTGGGGAAGGATCCAGAATGACCACTTAAGAGAGGTGGCCTTTGGGGCCCTGGACACGGTTAGGAGAGGATGAGCACCACCAGTGGTCTGACTCATGTAAGCAGCACCACGCTGCACAGAGGCTGTTGGATCCAGCTGTTGTTCAGTCACTCACTCATGTCCGACTCTGCGACCCCATGGACTGCAGCACACCAGGCTGCCCTGTCCTTCACTACCTCCCAGAGTTTACTCAAACTCATGTCCATTGAGTCGGTGATGCCATTCAACCATCTCATCCTCTGTTGTCCCCTTCTCCTCCCGCCTTTAATCTTTCCCAGCATCAGGGTCTTTTTCCAATTAGTCAGCTCTTTGCATCAGGTGGCCAAAGTATTGGAGCTTGGATCCAGAGAAACGCCTAAATGACAGACGGAGGAAACCCACGTGCAGGGCAGTGGGATGCACGAAGCACCGAGTGTTGGAGAGGAGCAAGCTCCAAGCTCTTAAACTGATGTGAACAACAAAGAGGAAAACACTTCCACCTGAAAAGACAGAGTCTGAAAACCAAATGACAGCCACATGCTTATAGTAGCTATTCACTGAACATAATGCTTTTTTGTGACTTTCTTTTTCCTTTTGCCTTTCTTAATACCAACTGAAGCAGAAATTTTTGGTTTGGTCACATTGCAAAGGAAAGAAGAAACACCTTCCAGTCACAAATAATTGGCATTTACAATAAAGCCTGGGAGGGAGTAAGTCCCACCTGTGAGATACCTGGGCCATCTAGAATGCTACATAAGGGGGCCTAGAAGAGACTTACGGGACACCAGCCTCAACCCTGTCAGCTGTATGACCCTGGGCAAGTCACTTAACTGTTTTCTCACTTCAGTCAGTTCAGTTCAGTCGCTCAGTTGTGTCCGACTCTTTGTGACCACATGAATTGCAGCACGCCAGGCCTCCCTGTCCATCACCAACTCCCAGAATTCACCCAAATTCATGTCCATCGAGTCGGTGATGCCATCCAGCCATCTCATCCTCTGTCGTCCCCTTTTCCTCCTGCCCACAATCGTTCCCAGCATCAGAGTCTTTTCCAATGAGTCAACTCTTCGCATGAGGTGGCCAAAGTACTGGAGTTTCAGCTTTAGCATAATTCCTTCCAAAGAACACCCAGGACTGATCTCCTTTAGGATGGACTGGTTGGATCTCCTTGCAGTCCAAGGGACTCTCAAGAGTCTTCTCCAACACCACAGTTCAAAAGCATCAATTTTTCGGCTCTCAGCTTTCTTCACAGTCCAACTCTCACATCCATACATGACCACAGGAAAAACCATAGCCTTGACTAGACGGACCTTTGTTGGCAAGGTAATGTCTCTGTTTTTGAATATGCTATCTAGGTTGGTCATAACATTTCTACCAAGGAGTAAGCATCTTTTAATTTCATGGCTGCATTCACCATCTGCAGTGAGTTTGGAGCCCCCAAAAATAAAGTCTGACACTGTTTCTACTGTTTCCCCATCTATTTCCCATGACTTGCATTCTCTCAAAAGGACAAGTCTGGGGTCAGTCTACCACTAAGGGCTGCTTCATGTCTCTAACACTACATACATAACTCCATTACACCATCATCCTTCCCAGAAATTGGGAGGAAAATCCTCTTGTTCCATCAGTTCAGGATCTATTTTCCAATCTAAAGAACCACTCTCTCGTGATGGGACACTTTCTGAACCACTAAACATGGCACTGTTTACAAACAGGGCCTATACAGGAATGGTACCCTCCTCTCCCTCTTCCCTCCAATAGTTAGATGTTCAGGTTTCAGCTTAGCAGACAGCCAGGCATCTAAAAGAGGAGAGCAGACAGATTTGCCATCTTTCATAGAGAGTGAGAGCTACACCTCCTGATACTGGAGACCCTCTCTGTGGAAGCTCTGTGCTAGGAAGCGGTCAGCAGCATATACTGGGTTGACCAAAAAAGTTCATTCCAGTTTTCCCACAAGATCTTGGGGAAAACCCAAATGAACTACTGGCCAACACAATAGAAAAATGGTTCACCCAAGTTGCAAAATTCAGACAGTATCTACAGCAACTGAAATGGAGATCAGATAAGACAGGCAAAAGTTTGCTGCCCGTATATTCCATGGCTTTTCTGCCTGTCCGCAGCTTTGCTATTTTCCATCCTTCAAAGCAGAGTTTCCATCAGAAAGTGATGCAACCAGAGCAATCTGATGTACATTTACAGGCCTTCCCCATGTTGGTTTAAAGTGCAGAATATAGAAACAGAAAAATATACGGAAATATATTATATAGAATATAGAAACTTCATTTCTAAAACTGAGCCCTTGGGTTACATATGAAAAATAACATGGTACGAGTACAGCCACTATGGAGAACAGTGTGGAGGTTCCTCAAAAAAACTGGAAATAGAACTGCCATATGACCCAGCAATCCCACTGCTGGGCACACACACCAAGGAAACCAGAAGACACATGTACCCCAGTGTTCATTGCAGCACTGTTTATAATAGCCAGGACATGGAAGCAACCTAGATTTCCATCAGCAGATGAATGGATAAGAAAGCTGTGGTACATATACACAATGGAGTATTACTCAGCCATTAAAAAGAATGCATTTGAATCAGTTCTAATGAGGTGGATGAAACTGGAGCCTATTATACAGAGTGAAGTAAGTCAGAAAAAAAAACACCAGTAGAGTACATTAACACATGTATATATGGACTTTAGAAAGATGGTAATGACGATGCTATATGCGAGACAGCAAAACAGACACAGATGTAAAGAACAGACTTTTAGACTCTGGGAGAAGGAGAGGGTGGGGTGATTTGAGAGAATAGCATTGAAACATGTTTATTACCATATGTGAAATAGATCACCAGTCCAGGTTTGATGCATGAGACAGTGCTCTCAGGGCCGGTGCACTGGGATGACCCTGAGGGATGGGATGGGGAGGGAGGTGGGAGGGGGGTTCAGGATGGAGAACACATGTACACCCATGGCTGATTCATGTCAATGTATGTCAAAAACCACTACAATACTGTAAAGTGATCAGCCTCCAATTAAAATAAATTAATTAACAACAAAAAAAATAACACTTGAAAAATATTTCAACCATTACTAGTCTCAATAAAGACAGCAAACAAAAACCAAACTAGCAGTCCTACTTTGACTTCCCATCTTTTAAAATTATGGAAAAAAAGAAAGATGTAATGGTGAAGCTTATGGGAAACAAAGACTTGATCAGGAAATCACTTCTCTATGGGAAACGTCGTGCCCTTCCTGGGCAATGCATATATTAACATTTCATGCAAAGACTGGCACAATAAAGGACAGAAATGGCATGGGCCTAACAGAAGCAGAAGACATTAAGAAGACGTGGCAAGAATTTGTATGCAGGTCAGGAAGCAACAGTTAGAACTGGACATGAGTTGGAACAACAGACTGGTGCAAAATAGGAAAAGGAGTACGTCAAGGCTGTATATTGTCACCCTGTTTATTTAACTTATATGCAGAGTACATCATAAGAAACACTGGACTGGAAGAAACAC
>NW_011494602.1:5058882-5067008 GCF_000754665.1 Bison bison bison | reverse complement strand
TTCTAAAGGAGATCAACCCTGGGATTTCTTTGGAAGGAATGATGCTAAAGCTGAAACTCCAGTACTTTGGCCACCTCATGCAAAGAGTTGACTCATTGGAAAAGATTCTGATGCTGGGAGGGATTAGGGGCAAGAGCAGAAGGGGACGACAGAGGATGAGATGGCTGGATGGCATCACTGACTCAATGGACGTGAGTCTCAGTGAACTCTGGGAGTTGGTGATGGACAGGGAGGCCTGGCATGCTGCAATTCATGGGGTCGCTAAGAGTCGGACACGACTGAGCGACTGATCTGATCTGATACACAAAAAATATCTTCATGACCCAGATAACCACTCAATATGCCAGCAAACTTGGAAAACTCAGCAGTGGCCACAGGACTAGAAATGGTCAGTTTTCATTCCAATCTCAAAGAAAGGTAATGTCAAAGAATGTTCAAACTACCAGACAATTGCACTCATCTCACACACTAGCAAAGTAATGCTCAAAATTCTCCAAGCCAGCCTTCAACAGTACAGGAACTGTACTGTTCCAGATGTGAAATTCCAGATGTTCAAGCTGGATTTAGAAAAGGCAAAGGAACCAGAGATCAAATTGCCAACATCCACTGGATCACTGAAAAAGCAAGGAAATACCAGAAAAACATCTACTTCTGCTTTATTAATTACGTCAAAGCCTTTGACTGTGTGTATCACAATAAACTGTGGAAAATTCTTAAAGAGATGGGAATACCAGACCACCTGAACTGCATCCTGAGAAATCTCAAGTACACAGGTAAAGAAACAGCTAGAATCGGAAATGGAACAACAGACTGCCTCCAAATTGGGAAAGGAGTACGTCAAGGCTGTGTATTGTCACCCTGCTTATTTAACTTACATGCAGAGTACATCACACAAAATGTTGGGCTGGATGAAGCACAAGCTGAAATCAAGATTGCCAGGAGAAATATCAATAACCTCAGATATGCAGGTGATACCACCCTTATGGCAGAAAGCAAAGAAGAACTAAAGAGCCTCTTGATGAAAGTGAAAGAAGAGAGTGAAAAAGCTGGCTTGAAACTCAACATTCAGAAAACAAAGATCATGGCATCCAGTCCCATCACTTCATGGCAAATAGATGGAGAAACAATGGAAACAGTGACAGAGTTTATTTTCTTGGGCTCCAAAATCACTGCAGATGGTGCCTACAGCCATGAAATTAAAAGACGCTTACTCCTTGGAAGAAAAGCTATGACCAACCTAGACAGCATATTAAAAAGCAGAGACATTACTTTGCCGATAAAGGTCCTTCTAGTCAAAGCTATGGTTTTTCCAGTGGTCATGTATGGACATAAGAGTTGGACTATAAAGAAAACTGAGCACCAAAGAATTGATGCTTTTGAACTGTGGTGCTAGAGAAGACTCTTGAGAAGTCCCTTGGACAGCAAGGAGATCAAAGCAGTCCATCCTAAAGGAAATCATCCTGAATATTCATTAGAAGGACTGATGTTGAAGCTGAAACTCCAATACTTTCACCACCTGACACGAAGAACTGTCTCATTAGAAAATCCCTTGAAGCTGGGAAAGATTAAGGGCAGGAAGAGAAGGGGATGACAGAGGATGAGATGGTTGGATGGATCACCAACTCGATGGACGTGAGTTTGAGTAAACTCCAGGAGTTGGTGATGGACAGGGAGGCCTGGCGTTCTGCAGTCCATGGGGTTGCAAAGAGTCGGACATGACTGAGCAACTGAACTGAACTGATGACTCACAGAAGGAAGGAGACCCTTTGAGGTCATGGAGATCAAGCTTCACATGATGACACCCATGCCTTGCTTTCAGTCCCCAGTTAAAGGCAAAGGTGATAGGGATCAGTGAACCTGAGACCTCACTGAAGGCAAAGCTTCTAGCTGTTGTGTCACTTTCAACACACATTAGAGGTACAGAAAATGCACGTTGAGCAGAGATACATGCTAGCTGTTTTACGGAAATGTATTAATAGAAAACGTATGAGTCTATTACTGCTTTGGAATTATTATTTCCTTAAATAATGTTCTCTTCCCAACTTCTTTAAAGGAACAGTATCACTTGGTCACTTGAATAGTCTAGAATCAACTCCCTTCTTCAGATCAAGTCTCTAATAACCTTCCTACACTGATAATTTGACTCAGTTTCCAAATAAACTTAGGGCCCAGATAGGCCTGACTTTTTCAACTTAAAGTCAACCTCAAAAATAAAATTCTAAACTATTTATGTGAGAAGAGTTTTCAATGTTTGGGCTTCCCTGGTGGCTCAGACAGTAAGCATCTGCCTATAATGCAGGAGGACCTGGGTTCAATCCCTGGGTTGGGAAGGTCTCCTGGAGAAGGAAATGGCAACCCACTCCAATATTCTTGCCTGGAAAATCCTATGGACGGAGGAGCTTGGTAGGCTACAGTCTTTGGGGACACAAAGAGTCGGACACCACTGAGCGACTTCACTTTCACTTCCAATAGGCCCATACTCAACTACATCCAGAATAACTCCATCTCAGAATCAGCCAGGATCTCATATTGTTTCTCCTACAGAAGCCACACACTCATGCAGCTCCAGAGTAGACTGCAGATGGGAGAAATACATTGATATCCACAAAGTTATATCCAAAGTCAAATTATTTTAGGCCAGAGGACTAAGGACACGTTAATTAGCAATAAGATCAATACAGCAGAATGGAACATACCCAGGACTACTGAATTACCCAGGACCACTTAAGTTCTATCCCTATCCATGAAGTTAACATCAGCAGTCAAATGACAAATACAAACCATATATGAGTTAAGCATACTCATGGCAAAATAAAAGCAAGCCTTCTTGGCACCCTGGAATATGACTTTGTAGCACCAAGTTATGGCTTGCTATAAAGGTGACTGCTAACATTTTCCTTAAGTTTATTTTTTAAAAGACTGTGAAAAAGAGCTGAAATACATTACAAAATGTAAGGACAGACTCTAACAAACTTACCTAAAGGGTGATCCTTTTTCTATAAATTTTTAGTCATCAATTATTCCTATCTATAATATAGTGTTTAAGAGCTATGTGATTAGTATATAGTATAATAACTTCTATGAACTTCTCAAGTTTAAAGCTCAAATTGATCAAGAGTAGGTAAAGAAAAAGATTTCAAAAATATATAACCAAGAGAAAAACACACTTAAGCATTTACATTTCCCACATAATTAAGTATAAAGTATAAAATTATTCCAAGCCCTATCTAAAACTCTAGGAAGAAAGTATACAGATACCTAATGGATAGGGATTTTCAAATCCAAAGAAGACATAGTGATATGGTTTACATCTCATTTTTTCATGTAACAATGATTGTGATTTTTTTTTAAATCCACATTATCTTACAAAATCTACCTTGGGAAAACTGGAGTATAATAAGCTGGTTACATTTAGATTTTCAATTTGAGGATACAAATAGGAAAAATCATCTTGCTCATCCAAGGAACAAATTCACAGCTTTGGCCTTATCACAACAGTGTTCTAATCAAGTAGGCAATGTGTGAATTCACAGCTGACTCAGTTGTCTTGGAAACTAACTTATCAACTCAAGTTACGTCTCTATTTCTCTCTTCAACACTGCCTATATTTTGGGTGGCACATATCTTCAGAATATTTAAGAGAGGGGATTGGGGGATAATAATTTAATGAATTTTCCACTATATCTCAAATTTCCATTGAAAGTAGTATCATACGAGCAAATGTTATTTAACTGCTTAGATTATACACAAAATGATGTTTGTTTATGTGCTTTTTCTTTCTTGGCTGCTTTCTAGTTTTGCATGAAACCAACTGGCTTTAAAGACAAGAGATTCACGTTATCTCTTACCAGACCCATGAGGAGGCCAAAAATCAAGGTGGCTATCACAAAGAAGAAGTAAGAACACCAAGCAGGAACTCCAAGGGTCACTGTGAAATAGTTGTGAAGATGCTGTAAACAGAAGAAAAAAGTAAAAAAAAAAAAAAATACATATTTATAAAGAGAACTAAAAATGTTTGAATCTCTTTACCACTTTACTCATGTCTACAGTTCTATTTATATGAGCTCCCACAAAGATTATGCATCTATATTATTTTTCAAAAGCAAGTCAGATTTTATAACACTGAGAATCTGAGAGTAAAAATTAAGGTCGTATCTAGTAAGAGTTGTACTGCCTTGAAGTTCATGACCAAACAGAACTCTGGTAGGATTGTTTATCCTTCTTCCATCACGAGATTTTTTTTTTGGTCACTATCCCCTAAAAACTTATATACCTTAATGATTACTAATAATATGATATCCATAAAAAATTAAACTTTTTTTTTAATTGGGCCTTAATCAATTTTTAAGTAGAACTAAATTACTACTTATGGAACATCAACCATTTAAATGTTTCCATACTTTCTTTTTCTAGTCATATTCTTATTGCTCGACACCCAGCGATCCTTTACAAATTTCCTAATCACCATAAAATTGACATTTTTCATTTAATTCATTATGAGCAAATAAGATATCATCAGCCTTTGAAGAAAGTGCACATTCCTTCTTGTTTACTATCCCCTGGGACTCTATTTTTCACTCGAACAGTAAAAAATGAGTGAGGAGATACGATCTGAGCTAGAAGTATCACATGCTAAATCATACAGTTATTACAGATAGGAACTTGCTAGTGTGGAATCAAAGCCCATTTAGACATGGACTTGAAGGATCCATGTTGCCTCATGACGGCTTTATAATCATCTATTTTAGGCCCCTTTAGCTTCAAAAAAATTCACTAAAAAGCCAATAGTTTTATGATATTTTTATGTCTATAGATAGTTTATCTACAAAATTACTGGGCACAGAATGAAATGGCTCCAAACTAAATGCCACCAGCAAACAGAAATAATGACTGAATGACTTGCTCAGAACTGATGAGGTTAATGAAAACTAGTCCAAGATTTTATTTAAATAGTTCTCAAAACTGAAGTCACTCAAGTATCTCCCACTGGCTTCTCGTTTGTAACTGTCAATACAATTAGATAATATATCTGCTTCTGGCTTAATTTTGAATAAACAAAACAGATTGTTAACTGATCTAGAATAGTCTGAGATCTCTTCTCTCCAATTGTTTATTCAGCAATAGAGACACATCTAAAGACTCCTCAAGTTTTTAAATACTGACACATGTAATTAAAGTGTTCAATAAATACTTATTGAATAAATAAAATACACTAGCAAATCCTTAAACTATTCACAGGAATGCACACAACTCCTGACTTATAAAACTGTCATCCGTCTTCTGTTGATGGCACTGGTCATTGCTCTATCTTCAGCCAGGGCAACTATCTAAGAATAATCTAGTACTCTGCAGCCCAAGTAGGCAAAAGAGATATTTAGGATATAAAAGGTTGTTTTGCTCAAACTCTGTTCAGTGGAAGTTTTAAGATGCATTGTACAGTTCTCTAGGAAATTTGGCATATTGAACATAGCTTATTTATGCTTGTCTTGATTATTCAATGTCATCATCAAAATTAAACTCTGAAATGGGCCAAGGAATTAGAAGACATGGAAAGCCAGTGTGCATATGTGCTGACCCATGGACATATGAATTCTGTAACTTGCTTTATAAGTAGTATCTGCCCATATAGTTGGAATGAATAACAACACATCCAGTTATAAGTCCATCTGGACAGTGTCTTAAGCCCTTTTGCAAAATAAATGCTTTAAGAAATGCTTAAGAAATTTTTTAAGTTATTTTCTAGAATTCAGTAAATGATGTGCCTTTGAATCACTGCATTAAGTCATATTCTCAGTGCATTCAAAAACATCCTCTTACAGGTTCCACTTCAATTTTCTTGTACTGTCATACTCTAAGGAATTTGCTTGAGCTTCTTAGAGAAACTCTGCCATCTTGTGGTCTTTTTAGGTGATTACTAAAAAATTACTAAAGCCTCATTAATCAAGTTGTGTTTTCAAAACTGTAGCCACAAATCTTTATCGTATACTTTGTCTGAGTCCACAACAGTTTCAGAATACCTTTAAGACTATTAGGGTTCCTGTACTAGGCACATGAAGTTTTCTGTATACATGTTTCCAAGCAATAACTGATTAAAACCGACCTATTTCAGTTTTAGATTTCTGTGTTTCTTTGCCAGGCAAAGTAACTCTTCACTTGTGGAAAATATTGACCCGAGGTCAATATTATATGTGCTCATTACAAGGAAGCATCATATTATTTCCTTAAAATGCATGCAAATGTCACCTGCTGGGCCCAATACCTTATAATATTATATTTTTGTAATAAGTGACTGAATTAAAGCTAATTTTTAGCTATGAACAGATCTGAATGAGAGGACTACATGAAGACACTGTTTACAGCAGAAAAAAAGGAGGACATTCCAACCAGTGGTCAGATGGATTTGAGGAATGGAGCCAGGATAATGTGTCCAAGGTTCAGAGGTGGAGCTTTTTATAAGATTCACTCAAAACATAACAGAAAGGTTGAAAGTTGAAAAAAACAATTCCAGGTAGGCACTAACCAGAAAGAAAAAATTACAGTATTAATATTAGGGAAAAATGACCTTATAGAATGTAAATCCAATTGCTATGTGTCAAATTTTGCAATTTCTTATAAAATTAAACTTTTTGTTCTTTTAAAAAAAATCTGGAAAGTCCAAATATACATATATATACCATATATACTGTACTTCTCAGTCACTAATAAGAATATATTAACTGGTTATTCAGAGATGGATCATGTTCTGCTCTTCAAACAGCCTTTTCTCTGCAGTCCAATGCATTCACACAGAATCCATCCATGCTGCCCAAGGCTGTGCCCTGTGCCTACAGAGGTAAAACATCAACTCCTGGCCTTCATGTGCTCCAAATGTCACACACAGAAATCATTTGCATGACATAATGAAAAATGGCAACTCCTTGTTATCACTCAAGCTATAAGTTCAGTTCAGTTCAGTTCAGTTCTGTCGCTCAGTCGTGTCCAACTCTTTGCAACCCCATGAATTGCAGCACGCCAGGCCTCCCTGTCCATCACCAACTCCCGGAGTTCACTCAGACTCACGTCTATCGAGTCGGTGATGCCATCCAGCCATCTCATCCTCTGTCGTCCCCTTCTCCTCCTGCCTCCAATCCCTCCCAGCATCAGAGTCTTTTCCAATGAGTCAACTCTTCGCATGAGGTGGCCAAAATGCTGGAGTTTAAGCTTTAGCATCAGTCCTTCCAAAGAACACCCAGGACTGATCTCCTTTAGAATGGACTGGTTGGATCTCCTTGCAGTCTAAAAAGGGACTCTCAAGAGTCTTCTCAAGCTGTCAGAAGTTTGAACAATTATTTATTTTCCCTGGTACTGTCTTTGAAAAGAAAACTACTTTATAACAATGTGTGAGGGTCACAATTAACTTCCATCTAATCTCTTTTTAAGGCTTCCCTGATAGTTCAGTTGGTAAAGAATTCTCCTGCAATGCAGGAGACCTCAGTTTGATTCCTGGGTCAGGACAATCCACTGGAGAAGGGGTTCCAGTATTCTTGGGCTTCTCATGTGGCTCAGCTGTTAAAGAATCCTCCTGCAATGCTGGAGACCTGGGTTCGATCCCTTGGTTGGGAAGATCCCCTGGAGAAGGGAAAGGCTACCCACTCCAGTATTCTACAGTCCATGAGATTGCTAAGAGTCAGACACGACTGAACAAATTTCCCAATCTCTTCTTAACCCTCAGAACAAATTCTCTCCTGACCTGCAGTTGTAACAGATTCTTTGCTAAGCTTTTGGAGATTCCTGACACCTATTATAATTATCCTGTTGGTTTAGAGAGTATATGTCTTAAGGTTTTCAGATAGCTATCAAAATATATGACTCCTAAATATATTTGGTGTCAAAATATTGCAATAGGCTGAATCCTTACTCTCAGTTCCTGGTTTGCAATGCAAAATTCTCAACCTTTGAATAAACTTCTCACCAATAAAAGAAAATATCAGAAAAAAACCAAATGAAACTGAAACTATAGGAAAAGAAGACAAATGCTAGTTATTTTTTAATATGATATGCTGCTGCTGCTCCTAAGTCGCTTCAGTCGTGTCCGACTCTGTGCGACCCCATAGACGGCAGCCCACCAGGCTCCCCCGTCCCTGTCT
>NW_011494602.1:5055399-5058782 GCF_000754665.1 Bison bison bison | reverse complement strand
TTTAATATGATATGCTGCTGCTGCTCCTAAGTCGCTTCAGTCGTGTCCGACTCTGTGCGACCCCATAGACGGCAGCCCACCAGGCTCCCCCGTCCCTGGGATTCTCCAGGCAAGAACACTGGAGTGGGTTGCCATTTCCTTCTCCAAAGCATGAAAGGGAAAAGTGAAAGTGGAGTTGCTCAGTCGTGTTCGACTCTTCGCGACCCCATGGTCTGCAGCCCACCAGGCTCCTCCGTCCATGGGATTTTCCAGGCAAGAGTACTGGAGTGGGGTGCCATTGCCTTCTCCAAATATGATATACAAATGTCAAAAAAAGACAATTAACAGAATTTAAACAAAAAAGATTAAGTTCAAGTCACCAATTTATTTTCTGTTGCTAAAAAAAAAAAAACCTAAAGTAGGTATATGTTAAAAAGCAAAAACTATAATACAACTGAAAAACTGAGATATAAAAGTTCTTTTTAAATTTCTCCAAATATATACTAATATGCACAAAAAGCAGAGCTTTCATGAGCTTCATGAACTGTTGTTGTTCAGTCACTCAGTCGTGTCCGACTCTCTGCGAACCCATGGGACTGTAGCACACCAGGCTTCTGTGTCTTTAACCAAGTCCTACAGCTTGCTCAAACTCATGTCCATTGAGTTTGTAATGCCATCTCATCCTCTGTCATCCACTTCTCCTCATGCTTTCAAACTTCCCCAGCAGCAGGGTCTTTTATAATGAATCGGCTCTTCGCATCAGGTGGCCAAAGTATTGGATATTCACCTTCAGCATGAGTTCTTCTAATGAACACCCAGGACTGATCTCCTTTAGGATGGACTGGTTGGATCTCCTTGCAGTCCAAGAGACTCTCAAGAGTCTTTTCCAACAGCACTGTTCAAAAGCATAAATTCTTCAGCACTCAGCTTTCTTTATAGTCCAACTCTCACATTATACATGACTTTGTATGGAAATACCATAGCTTTGATGCCTCTCCTTTTTAATATGCTAAGCTGGTCATAGCTTTTCTTCCAAGGAGCAAGCGTCTTTTAATTTCATGGCTGCAGTCACCATCTGTAGTGATTTTGTACTTGTTTCTATTGTTTCCCTATTTGCCATGAAGTGATGGGACCAGGTGCCATGATCTTCATTTTTTTCAATGTTAAGTTTTAAGCCGGCTTTTTCACTCTCCTCTTTCTCCTTCATCAAGAGGCTCTTTAGTTCCTCTTTGCTTTCTGCCAAAAGGGTGACATCATGTGCATATCTGAGGTTATTGATATTTATCCTGGCAATCTTGATTCTAGCTTGTGCTTCATTCAGCCTGGCATTTTGCATGATGTACTCTGCATATAAATTAAAGAAGCAGGGTGACAATATACAGCCTTGATGTACTCCTTTCCCAATTCGGAACCACTCTGTTGTTCCATGTCTGGATTTAAGTGTTGCTTCTTGACCTACATACAGATTTCTTAGCAGGCAGGTAAGGTGATTTGGTATTCCCATCTCTTTAAGAATTTTCCCCAGTTTGCTGTGATCATACAGTTCAGGGCTTTAGCACACTCAATGAAGCAGATGTTTTTATGGAACTCTCTCGCTTTTTCTATGACACAATGGATGTTAGCAATTTGTTCTCTTGTTCTTCTGCCTTTTCTAAATCCAGCTTGAACATCTGGAAATTCTCGGTTCACGTACTGTTGAAGCCTGGCTTGGAGAATTTTGAGCATTACTTTGCTAGCATGTGAAATGAGTGCAATTGTGCAGTAGTTTGAACATTCTTTGGCACTGCCCTTCTTTGGGATTGGAATGAAAACTGACCTTTTCCAGTCTTGTGGCCACTGCTGAGTTTTCCAAATTTGCCGACATATTGAGTGTAGCACTTTCACAGCATCATCTTTTAGGATTTGAAATAGCTCATCTTGAATTCCATCACCTCCACTAGTTTTGTTCACAGTGATGCTTCTTCCTAAGTTCCACTTGACTTTGCAATCCAGGATGTCTGGCTATAGGTGAGTGATCATACCATCATGGTTATCTGGGTCATTAAGATCTTTTTTGTATAGTTCTTCTGTGTATTCTTGCCATGTCTTGTTAATATTTCCTTGAATATTAAGTTCCAAAATGACAAATGATGTATAATCATAACTTAGAAAAGACAAATAAAGGGAGGTAATCAGATCTAAAGATCTTCTGAAATACTTTAAAAATATATACTTAATTCCCTGACAATTTTGTCAAATCTGGCAGGATTTAGATCATCCTACATGTAGAGAGGAGCAAAGGTTACATGATACATTCAGTATTATATAAAAGTTCAGCATTTTAACCATAATAACAGTTCTAAGTTACTGAGAAGACTCAGTAAAATGATATAATCACACATAGCAGCTTCCCAGGTGGCGCTAGTGGTAAAGAACCCGCCTGCCAACGCAGGGGACGTGAGACATGGGTTCGATCCCTGGGTCAGGAAGATCCCCTGGAGGAGGAAATGGAACCCCACTCCAGTATTCTTGCTGGAAGAATCCCATGGAAAGAGAAGCCTGGTGGACTGCTATAGTACATGGGGTCACAAAAAGTCAGACTGTCTGAGCCACATAAAAGGGGCTTGCAAATTTTTCCTTAAAGGGCTACATCATGAATATTTAGGTTTGTGGGCCATATGATCTCTGTCACAACAACTCATCTCTATCACTGTACTGTGAAAGCAGTCACAGAAAATAGGTAATAAGTGAATGTGACTATGTTCCAACAAGACATTATTAAACAAAACAGGCAGCCCAGCCCGCTCACAAGCTGAAGTCTGCTGATCCCCAACAGATCTTTGATTCGTAGGGAGATCATGACACGGAGAAGGCAATGGCACCCCACTCCAGTACTCTTGCCTGGAAAATCCCATGGACGGAGGAGCCTGGTAGGCTGCAGTCCATGGGGTCGATAAAGGTCGGACAGGACTGAGCGACTTCACTTTCACTTTTCACTTTCATGCATTGGAGAAGGAAATGGCAACCCACTCCAGTGTTCTTGCCTGGAGAATCCCAGGGACGGGGGAGCCTGGTGAGCTCCCGTCTCTGGAGTCTCACAGAGTCGGACACGACTGAAGTGACTTAGCAGCATGACAGTGAGAAATAAGAGCAAGTGAAACCACAGAAGCCCTTTCAGCTTTGACAAAGGGATTCACTACTGATCTATGAAAATATGACTTTGGTCTTTTGGTCCCTGTCCAATTTAAGTCCTTCTACACAAAGACACATTCCCACTATGACTCCAGGTAAGAGTAGTTGTGTGGCTTAAGAAGAAAAGTGAAATTATGAAACCATTTATAAGTATTCATTTTCCTATTATTTAGAAGCTACCTTCTCACTCTTAAAAACCCCTCTGCTGATATAATCATAAAAGGCCTTATTTA
>NW_011494602.1:5048910-5055299 GCF_000754665.1 Bison bison bison | reverse complement strand
AAAACCTCAAGTCACAAGGACTCCTCCTCCACTTTGTGCAAGACATCATGCTCTCTCCTGGATTCTCTTCTGTTCTGACAGAGCTTAGACCCCAGGGCCAGGTTCTGGATTACTCAGGAGTAAACCCAATCAGGTCAGCTGGTCCTTTCTTGCTGCATGGTGCGTGCCTGGCAACATTCCTAACACTGAGCAGCTGCAGGTCTCAGGGGAAAAGTCACACACTCTGCCCTCACGGCCACAAGCTCAGTGGGCACCTGAGAGGGCACCGTCTGGCTAGAATCCTCTAGGCTCATACTAGAGATGGGAGCTCATGTCCTTTCTCTCCCTTCAAACTGTACACACCCTCTCCACCCCGTGCCCTCAGCTAACACACACTCATCTGTCACTGTGCAGCCAGCAGCTGGCAGGTGGCCTTTCTCATCGTCTCAGCAGCACGTCTAGCCTGGTGTTCACCTGCATCCAGCTTCTTCTGTTCCAGTGGAGGAAACTATCCCCCCAACCACAGTCCAAACTCTCCACTTGTGCCTTGGATCCCATCCCTTCTGTCTTGCTAATGACTTGGTTTTTCCTTTCATCCCATTTTCTGCATCAGCAATTTCTCCCTGATGGACCATTTCACTGCATGAAAACACGTTCTACTCTCACTCATCTTCTGAAAGGAGCATCACTGGACCGCAGATGGCCCTCCAACTCAGCTTCTCAATCTCCAAAGAGGTGCCTACACCTGCTGCTCGTTCTTCCTCGCCTTACCTTTAACCCACTCAGATCCGGCTTCTGTCCTCACTGCTGCACTCCCTGACTCCCGTTAAGGCCACAATGACATCACATTCCATCACTCAATGTCCTGTCTCAGACTTCATCTCCCCTAACCCCTTGTAGACATGAGACACGAGGGACTACTCTCTCCTTCGTGCACCTTCTACTTGCCTTTCAGGAAATCGCACACCCCTGCCTGCCCTCCTGCCTCCCTGGCACTCATTTCCAATTTTCTTTTGCTGACTCCTTCTCTACTCAGCTTCTTACCTCTGGACTGTCTTGTGGCTCAGCCCCAAGCACTTTTCTTTCTCTCTCTCTCCAGGTGACCCCCTTCCTTCTAAAACTTAAAATACCATCTATATGCCTTTTGTGTTCCTGAATTCTCCATGGAGACCTATCTTCATGCATCCAAACTGGAAGCTCTACAAAGAAGTCTGCATCTCAAACTTAATATGCCCAATGCTGAACCCCTGATTTTCTTTTGCTCAAACCAGTAACTGGTACCAAGACCATCAAGTTCTCAAACCAAAAACCCAGGAGTTGAGTTGTGTGTGTGTGTGCATATTTGGCGTATGTGTCTGTTTGTGTATGGATCTTCCCTTTCCTTCACCTTAGTGGAGGAAACCTATTTTAAAACCTATTTTAAACCTATTTTATTTTTTAATAGTGAAACAATTATTAAAACATTTAACAACTACATTTATACCATATACAAACCTAAATTTCATTTAAAAGTATCAACTGATAGTGGTGTTGGATTCACATTAGCAATCATTACATGATCAAAGAGACTGCTTTCTTGCGCTTTATTACAAAATTTATTTTTATTAACTACTCAAGTTTCAGAATGCTTTTATTTTTTCCCTAGGTATATTCCTTTCTTTAGGGCTCCTACAGCTTCAAACAATTGTTCCGATCTTTAAATTCAGTCCTGTCTGAGTTTAATTCAACATCTATTAACAGACATTGGTTTCAATCTTTTTCTTCTTAGCTATAATTATGATATACAGGGAAACAAAAGCCATCAAAGAAGCCTAACATTTACCAAGTGTCTTTTATTTGGGGCCATGACTAGCACTGAATCTCAGTCTTCAGGAAAGAGCTGGGAAGGTGAGGACTATGATCTCATCTCCATATAGAGACTAAGAAGCCTGAGTGATGCCAAGTCACTTGGTTAGTGATTGAGACAGACCTCTCCACTGGAAGGTGGTTTTCACTTGATAATGGCTAGGTCATTTGTGGGGTGATATGTTGGCACCATGTGAATGCCCCATTACTCCACAATCTTCTAAGAGTTTTAAATCCATAATGTCAAAAGCCCTGGTCTGCCATGAGGCTACTCTTACACATCCAATCCACACAGTTCCTATAACACTTAACTGGAAAACTGTGCTTATATTCAGTATTCAGAAGGCATCTGAAGTTGTATGGCATTTAACTTTAAAAGCTTTAAAAGGCCTGTTCAGCAGTCATTTGTTAACAGCAGAACTGTAATTTTATTAGCAGGAGCTTGTTCAGCTGATAAAGAATCTGCCTGCAATGCAGAAGACCTGGGTTCAATCCCTGGTTTGGGAAGATCCCCTGGAGAAGGGGATTCCATAGATGAAGGAGCCTGGTAGGCTACAGTCCATGGGATCGCAAAAAGTTAGACACGACTGAGCAACTTCACTGGTTCCTAGAAAAGGGAAGGGATACCCCTTCCAGTATTCTGGCCTAGAAAATTCCATGGACTGTACAGTACATGGGGCCACAAACAGACACGACAGAGACTTTCATTTCACTTCACTTCCAAATCTGTAGTTCAGTGGTTCCCAACTTTGGCTGCTTCTCAGAAACATCTGGGGCTTCCCTGGTGGCTCAGATGGTAAAGAATCTGCCTGCAATGCAGGAGACCTAGGTTCGATCCCTGGGTTGAGAAGATCCCCTGAAGAAGGGAACGGCTTACCCACTCCAGTATTTTGGCCTAGAGAATTCCAGGGACAGAAGAACCTGGCAGGCTATATAGCCCGTGGGGTTGCAATCAACTGAGTGACTTTCACAGAAACACCTGAGGCTGCTTGACCAGTATCAGCACAGTCTCTAGGACAGTAGCCATGTGTGGGTAGTTTTCAAAAGTCCACAGGTAATTCCCCTGGGCAAGTGAGGATGCAAATCACTGCTTTCAATCATCGCAATTGCAATTCTTACCATTTCAAAAGGCTTCCCACGTGGCACTAGTAATAAAGAACCAGCCTACCAAGCAGGAGACATAAAAGACACAGGTTTGATCCCTGGGTTGAGAAGATCCCCTGGAGGAAGGCACAGCAACCCACTCCAGTATTTTTGCCTGGAGAATCCCATGGGAGGCTGGTGGGCTACAGTCCATAGCGTTGTAAAGACCGGGACATGACTGAAGTGACTTAGCATGCGCACACACGCACACCATTTCAAATTCAGAGAGGTAGAGTTTTGGCGAATCAATAAGCTGACTTTACAGTTTTCTGAAAATGTGAAGAAAGTGCAACACTGTCAGTTTTCACTAGAAAACTAGTGCTCTTGATACTCATGCCTCCTTAAGAAGAATCCAACATCACAGATGTAAGCCACACTGTATGATTTCTGGGAAATCAGGTCCACAATAGGGTATATTTTCTGCCCAGTTCTCAAAGAGATCACACTAATATTTTATAAGTGAATAAGAAGGCCCAAGACCTGGAATCCATGACTAAGAAATAAAGCTGATTAGTTTATGGAGGGAGCAGAGACAGCTCTAATTTGGCCTACAGGGTCTAAAACTGGTCTTAAGTAAATTTCCCTCAGAGAGCAAACTGACATCATCATGAAACACTAATGATACTCAGTTCAAATATATCCCTACACCATTTTTTTTCCAACTGGAAATTTACTCCATTTTCCAAACTATACAAATGTAAAAGTTTCAAATAAAAGCCCAAGCATTAGTCATGCCCATCTTTCTGGCCAATGTCCAACAAATATCTTTACAATAGTTGGGCATTTCAAAACCATACCACAAGGGTATGTTAACTAGAATTATGTAAGACTCACTCCTTTAACTAGTCCTGTGTTCTGCAGGTTCAGCAGGGAGGACTCTTGCCCAGCTGGCAGGTCAGGTGCAAGAGTCAACACTCTGCACCCCAGACCTACTGATGACCGTCCCTGAGGCTGAGACATGAGGCTGAGGTGAGAGGTGGGAGCAGACAAGGGCAGGGGCAGGGAAGTCTAGTTTGTTATAATAATGACAGTGAACTCATGACAGTGGGGCTGCTCATGTGAACCATTTCAGTCTCAGCAAGATTATAAACCCAGGAGTCTACCTGTGGGCCTGAGTGGGCAGCAGCTGGAAAGTGAGAGTGCCCTGGATCCCTCTCCACTCCTCTGCTCACAGCTCCCCACCCTAGCAGGGCCATCACGAGGCAGGGTGGTGGGGAGACACTGGATCCAAGGGTTCAGAGTGGCAGGGACGCTGGGAGGGCACTGGAGCAGCACAGGGAGGCTCTGGGTAAGGAGTGAAAATGCAGAAGAGCCTCACAGGTGCTCTGACAAGAAGCTGTCAGAGGTCTCTAGGCCAACAGGTACAAAGCCCTGAGCAAGGGAAGCTGAGCCCTGAACACAGTCAGAGTGAAGACTAAAACCACTTAATCCCTCCATCCGAGAAAAGTCACTGTCTCTTCAGCCTCCATGACTAAGAAGGAGGCCCAGGATGTTACTGGATTCTCGGTACTGGAAAAAGAAATGCACGCCTTCCTTGTTAAATGCATGCCTTTCCAGTCGGAGAACGAAGCACACACGGGTGTGGGGCTTGCTCCTGGTATCTCAGTTTTGCAGGAAGGGCAGCAGCTGTTCTGTGGGGAATCTCTCTCACTTCACCACCTGAAGCAAAGTTGCAACAGGGCAACAGGGCCTCCATTAAGAGGCTCCCCTAACGCCTGAGGAAGCTCTCCTAAGGGCCACCAGTGCTGTGCAACAGAGTACTGCCACTGTTAAACTCAGCACCCACTCTGCACTACCACCAGCAATGGCCCTGCTCAGCAGGCAGAACACAACGCCACTCTCACTGCGATAGGACGAGGCCAATCTGCATTACTGCCTTCAACCATGTCCCTGAGGAGGAAGCTAGAATCCTATTTCAGTCTAGTATTAATATCTATTATAACCCACTCTAAGCAGCTTAGAGCAACATCTAATCTTTGTTGTCATCACCAATAATCACAGGAAGAACTGATGGAGAAAAGCCACTCCCACTCCACGAGAGAGGCCACGCCCTTCCACCTGCAACCCACAGGGGCACAGGGCACTTCAGCTAGGTTTCGCAGCCCTCATTCCACTGGCGTGAGTAGGGTCAGATTGCATAATAATAGAGTACTATATTTATGATTTTTAAAAAGAGTTCTTACCTTTTATAGACACATACCAAAATATAATAAAATGACACACTTGGTATTTGTTTCAAAACAACTGATAAAACAAGCTATAATTTGATGGTCATAATAGGTGTGTGATACGTACATGGAGGTTTACTATACTATTTTCTGTATTTTTATGTATATTTGAAAGTTTCTGTAATAAAAAGTGAAAAAAAATTTTGAGTTCTTGTACAAAAATTTGGAACAAAGTGGCTCATACCATTATGATTTTCGTATGATTTATACATTTTACAAGCAAAATAACACACTCCCTTAAAATACTACTGTAGTAAGGAGAAAATGCAAATGGATGAATTTCTAAAATTTCCACACACCTACTGCTGCTAAGTCACTTCAGTCGTGTCCGACTCTGTGTGACCCCACAGACGGCAGCCCACCAGGCTCTCCTGTCCCTGGGATTCTCCAGGCAAGAACACTGGAGTGGGTTGCCATTTCCTTCTCCAATGCATGAAAGTGAAAAGTGAAAGTGAAGTCGCTCAGTCATGTCCGACTCTTCGCAACCCCATGGACTGCAGCCCACCAGGCTCCTCCATCCATGGGAGTTTCCAGGCTCCCAGTACTGGAGTGGGGTGCCATGTACATCTACTAGTAGCTACAGTTTCCAAATTCAATACATCACTCCCAAGTTAAAAGACAAACATTTTTAAAGGAATGCCTTAAAACCATACATTTTGCAAGGGATCACCTGCAAGTTTAAGAATTAATTCTAAGTTCTTTGCATCCTCAGAATTCATAAAGTCCCAAAAATCCTGTGGATCAGTCCCTTTTCCAGCTCACTTTCTAACCTTCTGTAGTATGAAACCTGTACATCATCCAGTGACACCTCCAATTAACAGCTGGGTTGCCATGCTACACTTTTCGGCTGAAGGCCCAGATTCCTGTCCAAACACCTTGGGCCACCGTGGCTGCTTTTGAGCAAGTTCTGCAAAATACAGTGACTCAAAATTTCCCTCAAAGTTTAGGCGAGCTGGTCTCACGATGACCCTGCGGGGATCCAAGGGGTGGGACACAGAGTGGCAGGGGGGCCGCCCTCCGCACAAGCTGGCTTCCAGCATGCGGGACTGAGGTTTAAACCTGTTTTAAATCCACCCATGCTCTGCATTCCCACTGCCTCCAGCCTGGTCCATGCTACCATCCCTGGGTGAGGCCACTCCCCAAAGTCCCCTCCAGCCTCTGCTCATGGCCTACAATGCTCACACCCCGGCTTCT
>NW_011494602.1:5048480-5048810 GCF_000754665.1 Bison bison bison | reverse complement strand
GCCTTCTCGGCAGCCACAGGCCTGACCGTCTGCCCCTGCCCTCTCTGCCCTCTGTTTATACTGCTCCCCCTTCTCTTTCACTGCCTCTAACCCTGGCCACCTGACTCTTCCTCAATACGCTGAGCTCTTTCCAATGAGGGGCGTGTGAGAATGCTACCTCCATTCCTGGAACAGTCCTCACCTGCTCCTCACCTGGCCAGGCCCCGCAGCCCTGCAGACCCCATCCGCAGTGACCCCTCAGAGCCAGCTCTCCTAGTACTCATCTAATGGAGGCCCGTGCTCCCACAGTCAAGCCCTGACTTGGTAAGAGTTGTTTTCTGTTTTGTTTTT
>NW_011494602.1:5046376-5048380 GCF_000754665.1 Bison bison bison | reverse complement strand
TTTGATTCTTTACATCCCAAATTTTTTCATCATCTATCTTACTGTAAGTCACCCTAGGAGACCAGAGGGGTCACATCTGTCATGTTGACTGCTGAACATCTAGCACCGAGAATAGTATCTGCATAAAATCAATGCTCACTGATTTTAAAGAATGAAAATTTGTAGAATGAAACATCAGAGGTGAGCTGCTTTTAGAATAAGCCATGTATTTCCTATGGATGCTATCAGATCATTTATTCCTAAAATGTAACATGATTTGATCCTATTTCAGCAGGGATACTCCTTATGATTATATATACCAACATAAAATCAATTACAAATACCACAATTCATTCCAAATGAAAACTGTGAATAAGGTATTATTGCTTGACATTATCTGCCTCACCAAGCATTATATAATTTACCATCATGGCCAAAGGTTACCCCAGCAGTATTCTGCTAAGCAGCCAAAGACACCATAGGTCTTACTCTCCACACAGATAGATACTTTAGCAATTCCTTCATGAACTCTAATTCAAGAAAAAGGTTCTCCTCTACCTTCTCAATAATTTATAAAGAAGGAGGCATGGTAAATAGTGTTCAATACCATATTTAGTAAAGCGAAAAGAGGTGACGGTGCAAAAGTTGGAGGAGAGGTCTCTGTAACCCACCTGAATCTGGATACTAAACCCTAGCATCCTAACAACCAGCTGAAACACACGGGGTCACAAAACCAGAAACACACCATGGGCCAAGCAGAAGCATGTGTCATCTGGGAAATCAGAAGTGAACATGAAAAGAAATGTAGACTTTCAAGGTCTATGGGTTGTTAACTTGAGACTGTCTGTTCTATTAGTAATACTCTGTTATTAAAAAAACAAGTTACGTTAGAGAAGCTGGGGATTTCCAGCCAGTCAGAGGCTCAACAGATTGCCACTTCTTCTCTAAGATATAGTTCTGCAAGTCTTCGTAGACTCCTGGGCCACGGTAACGGCGGAATATCCCATCTTTTGCACTATAAATTATAAGAACAAAAAATAAACCAATTAAAATAACAAGTGTTACAGATAATAAAAACGAAAATAAGTACTGGTTTTACATGTGAACTCCACTCTGAATTTTAACTTCACTCAAATGAAAAAAAAAAAAAGAAATATTATAGTTAGGCATAAATAAGAAAGCATGCACAAATACTTATTACAAATGAGAAATTCCAAAGCAGAGAGAATTAAACATTCTATTTTATCACTACACAATTTGCAACTGTAAGCAAAGTCCTTGGCAGTGGCTACTCTGACAAGTTACTTTTTATTAATTTTGCTACAAATTATTTCAATTTTTCTCTTACATCAGCAAAACAGCAGTTTTAAAAAACTCTATCCACATTTCCAAATCAATATCATCCAAGTCCCTCCCCTGAAAACTGGGTCTCCCTGGTGGCTCAGTGGTAAAGAATTCTCCTGTCAAGGCAGGAGACCTGGATTTGATCCCTGGGTTGGGAAGATCCCCTGGAGAAGGAAATGGCAACCCACCCCAGTATTCTTGTCTGGAGAATTCCATGGACAGAGGAGCTGGTGGGCTACAGTCCATGGGGTTGCAAGAGTCGGACATGCCTTAGTGACTAAATAGCAAATGCCTTCGGTCTTCCCTCCCTCTCACCTTCTCTCTAGCTAAGTTTCCTAAGGGAGGAGTCTACATTTTTTCCTCTTACATTAACTCATTCACTACTCCTGCCATCAGGGGTCCTGTTTCCATGACTGCATAGAAAATGCTCATACTGGGGGTCTCCAATGACTCTTCAGTGCGGTGTCCCTGGAGCACTCTTCTGCCATTTCTCCTGAGTGTGTCCTGGACTCTGTCCCTTCCTCCCTCCTTTCCCTAAGCTTTTCTGACATGAGCTCTCCAATCCTTCTCAGTTCCATGCTCCTTCTTGCATCCCTTTGCAGATGTCCTAATGGTGGTCACCGATCCTTGCTGCTGCTGCTGCTGCTAAGTCGCTTCTCTTCTTTTCACAGCTGTTTTTAG
>NW_011494602.1:5025744-5046276 GCF_000754665.1 Bison bison bison | reverse complement strand
TGTCCAACTCTGTGCGACCCCATAGACAGCAGCCCACCAGGCTCTGCCATCCCTGGGATTCTCCAGGAAAGAACACTGGAGTGGGTTGCCATTTCCTTCTCCAATGCATGAAAGAGAAAAGTGAAAGTGAAGTCGCTTAGTCGTGTCTGACTCTTAGCGACCCCATGGACTGCAGCCTACCAGGCTCCTCCATCCATGGGATTTCCCAGGCAAGAGTACTGGAGTGGGGTGTCATTGCCTTCTCCACACCAATCCTTAGCCTGCTTCTTTTCCCACCGTGTCTATTCTCTCATTGTATATATTTCAACTGTTATCTAATCCCTGGTATGTACCTCCAGTCTAGACCTTTCTTATGATCCTAAAATTAAACTATCACCTAAACTTCTCATTTGGAATTAGCATAAAACCTTCACACTGTCTTTTCCATTCTGGTCTCTATCTTCCAAACTGCACTTTATTCTAACAACCTCTCAATAGCTTTGCTAGTTAAACAATAGTCAGCACAGGCTTTCCCTTTCTTATGGCTAACCAGTCACCAATGATCCCACCTCCTCAGCATCTCTGGAAACCACCCCTGCCTGTCTCCTTCCCCCTCACGACCTGAGCCTCTCTAGCGCCATCACCTGGGATGATCCACCTGTACCTCTCAGGCAAGCCACAGAGAAATAGCTATAGTTCTCAGAAGGCATCTCCTCTTCTCCTGGGCTTTTCCATGATACATCCTCTATTTGGAAAGATCTTCTCTACTGTACCTGCTTCACATACACCTGTTATCTATTAAGAATCATCCCATCTTTCATATCGTCAAAAAACCCTCTTTGACCTCCTCACCTATTTGCTGCCTAAAATTAGATTCTCTGTAACACCTGGACACCCCTCTCTTCTAATCACTATCGTTCAGTGCAGACTAGTCTTTCTCCCTTCAAATGCTAAGCTGAACAAATGAAGGTTATGGACAACAACAAAACAATCCCGGGACAGACTTTTTACACACCCACCTACTAATTTCTAATCATTACAAGACCAGAAAATTATTTGAACTTACTGGAAAAATGCTGGGAGGGTAGTGACAAAGAAGCGGCCACTCAAACCTACAAGAAGCAGAAACAAAAAAGTTATAAGCCAAACTCAGACTAACACAAGCATCTAACTTAGGTTTTAAGAACAAGCAGCCTTGATCTTACTACAACCACATAAGTAAAATCGCTCCCATTACTGAATCACGTTTACTATTTTTTAAAATAAAATTTTAACCATCTTTATTTACCCAATACTCTCCAGTCACTGACATAAAACTTGCTTATTTTCGATGTGTTAAACTGGAGTTTTCTGGCTTATATAATACTAAGAACTGTATGGTGGCTGAAAGAATAGGTTGTAAAGACATGCAACCTGGGTTAAATAACTAAATTCTCCACTTACTAGCTTTGTGTCCTTAGAAAAGTGACTTAATCTTTCTGATTATCAGTTACCTCATATATAAAATGGGGATATAAAAGCCTAGCTGAATTGTTCTGAATATTAAATTATTCAATAAATTATACATATCAGCCATATATTTAAAAATAACAAATATGACATAATGAAATCATGTATAATCTTTGCACATTCATAAATTTTGCAAGTACACTCAAGAAATTCTATGTACAATACAGCTCAGTTGAGTTCAGTTGCGCAATTGTGTCTGACTCTTTGCGATCACGTGGACTGCAGCACGCCAGGCCTCCCTGTTCATCACTACCTTCCGGAGCCTACTCAAACTCATGTCCATCGAGTCGGTGATGCCATTCAACCATCTCATCCTCTGTCGTCCCTTCTCCTACTGCCTTCAATCTTTCCCAGCATCAGGGTCTTTGCCAATGAGTCAGTTCTTCGTATCAGGTGGACAAAGTACTGCAATTTCAGCTTCAGCATCAGTCCTTCCAATGAATGCTCAGGATTGATTTCTTTTAGGATTGACTGGTTGGATATCCTTGCAGTCCAAGGGACTATCAAGAGTCTTTTCCAACACCACAGTTCAAAAGCATCAATTCCTGGCACTCAGCTTTCTTCATGGTCCAACTCTCACATCCATTCATGACTATCAGAAAAACCACAGCCTTGACTAGATGGACTTTATCGGCAAAGTAATGTCTCTGCTTTTTAATATGCTGTCTAGGTTGGTCATAGCTTTTCTTCCAAGGAACAGTGTCTTTTAATTTCATAGCTGAAGTCACCATCTGCAGTGATTTTGGAGCCCAAGAAAATAAAGTCTGTCACTGTTTCCCCATCTATTTGCCATGACATGAAGGGATCGGATGCCATGATCTTAATTTTTTTAATATTGAGTTTTAAGCCACCTTTTTTATTCTCCTCTTTCACTTTTATCAAGAGGCTCTATAGTTTCTCTTTGCTTTCTGCCATAAGGGTGGTGTCACTTGCGTATCTGAGGTTATTGACATATCTCCATGCAATCTTGATTCCTGTTTGTGCTTCTTCCAGCCCAGCATTTCTCATGATGTACTCTGCATAGAAGTTAAATAAGCAGGGTGACAATATACAGCCTTGACGTACTCCTTTTCCTATTTGGAACCAGTCTGTTGTTTCATGTCAAGTTCTCACTGTTGCTTCCTGACCTGCATACAGATTCCTCAGAAGGCAGGTAAGGCGGTCTGGTATTCCCATCTCTTTAAGAATTTTCCACAGTTTGTTATGATCCACACAGTCCAAGGCTTTGGCATAGTCAATAAAGAAGAAGCAGATATTTTTCTGGAACTCTCTTGCTTTGTCAATGGTCCAACTGATGTTGGCAATTTCATCTCTGGTTCCTCTGCCTTTTCTAAATCCAGCTTGAACATCTGGAAGTTTGCAGTCCATGTACTATTGAAGCCTGGCTTGGAGAATTTTGAGCATTACTTTACTAGCCTATGAGATGAGTGCAATTGTGTGGTAATTTGAGCATTCTTTGGCATTGCCTTACTTTGGGATTGGAATGAAAACTAACCTTTTCCAGTCCTGTGGCCACTGCTGAGTTTTCCAAGTTTGCTGGCATATTGAGTGCAGCACTTTAACAACATCATCTTTTAGGATTTGAAATAGCTCTGCTGGAATTCCATCACCTGCACTAGCTTTGTTGGTAGGGATGCTTCCTAAGGCTCACTTGACTTCTCATTCCAGGATGAATGACTAGGTGAGTGATCACACCTTCGTGATTATCTGCATCATAAAGATCTTTTTGTATATTTCTTCTGTGTATTCTTGCCATCTCTTCTTAATATCTTCTGCTTCTGTTAGGTCCATACAATTTCTGTCCTTTATTGTGTCCATCTTTGCATGAAAATCTCCCTTGGTATCTCTGATTTTCTTGAAGACATCTGTAGTCTTTCCCTTTCTATTGTTTTCCTCTATTTCTTTGCATTGATCACTGAGGAAGGCTTTCCTATCTCTCCTTGCTCTTCTTTGGAACTCTGCATTCTAATAAGTATATCTTTCCTTTTCTCATTTGCCTTTTGCTTTTCTTCTTTTCACAGCTATTTATAAGGCCTCCTCAAGTAATCATTTTGCCTTTTTGCATTTGTTTTTCTTGCAGTGGTCTTGATCACTGCCTCCTGTACAATGTCACAAACCTCTGTCCATAGCTCTTCAGGCACTCTGTCTATGTGATCTAATCCCTTCAATCTATTTCTCACTTCCACTGTATAATCATAAGGGATTTGATTTAGGTCATACCTGAATGGTCTAGTGGTTTTCCCTACTTTCTTCAATTTAAGTCTGAATTTGGCAATAAAGATTTCATGATCTGAGCCACAGTCAGCTCCCAGTCTTGTTTTTGCTGACTGTATAGAGCTTTTCCATCTTTGGCTGCAAAGAATATAATCAATCTGATTTCATTGTTGACCATGTGGTAATGTCCATGTGTAGAGTCATCTCTTGTGTTGTTGGAAGAGGGTGTTTGCTATGACCAGTGCGTTCTCTTGGCAAAACTCTATTAGCCTTTGCCCTGCTTCATTCTGTATTGCAAGGCTTTATAACAAACTTTCCTGTTACTCCAGGTAGTTCGTGACTTGCTACTTTTGCATTCCAATTCCCTATAATGAAAAGGACATCTTTTCTGGGTGCTAGTTCTAGAAGGTCTTGTAGATCTTCATAGAACCATTCAACTTCAGCTTCTTCAGCATTACTGTTCGGGGCATAGATTTGGATTATTGTGATATTGAATGGTTTGTTTTGGAAATGAACAGAGATCATTCTGTCGTTTTTGAGATTGTATCCAAGTACTGAATTTTGGACTGTTTTGTTGATTATGATGGCTACTCGATTTCTTCTAAATTATTATTGCCCACAGTAATGGATATAACGGTCATCTGAATTAAATTCACTCATTCCGGTCCATTTTAGTTCACTGATTCCTAAAATGTCGATGTTCACTCTTGCCATCTCCTGTTTGACCACTTCCAATTTGCCTTGATTCATGCACCTAATATTCCAGGTTCCTACGCAATATTGCTCTTTACAGCATTGGATTTTACTTCCATCACCAGTCACATCCACAAATGGGTAATGTTTTTGCTTTGGCTCTGTCCCTTCATTCTTTCTGGAGTTATTTCTCCACCAATCTCCAGTAGCATATTGGGCACTACCACCTGGCGAGTTCATCTTTCAGTGTCCTATCTTTTTGCCTTTTCATACTGTTCATGGGGTTCTCAAAGCAAGAATATTGAAGTAGTTTGCCATTCCCTTCCCCAGTGGATCACGTTTTGCCAGAACTCTCCACCATGACCATCCTTCTTGAATGTCCCTACATGGCATAGCTCATAGTTTCATTGAGTTAGAGAAGGCTGTTGTCCATGTGATTAGATTGGGAGAGCTATTAGCTTTTGTTAATTAACCTCACTGAGCCTGTTTCTGAGTAATATATAAATAGTTTGTTCTTCCTAGGATTGTAATGATGCTAAAATGTATGTAAGTGCTCAACACAATTACAGACTGAAATAAATGCTTACTAAATGTTAGTTATTATCACCAAAGAGAAAAGTAGAAGGAAAAAAAATTTTTTAAGTAAAACTAATCTTACTTTCAAAACTGAAATGAAATTGTCAATAGAATATAAATAACTTTTATTATTATAAAATTAAAATGTCAACACTAACTAAAGTACAGTAAACTAGTTTCTATAGTAAATTAGTGATTCTGAGAACAATGCTTACTCTTGGCCATGGTTTTACCTCTAATCTAGTGCAACAGCCATGGATGTTTTCTGAGCAGCTGCTGTTTTCTGTCTTGGGCAACTAAGCTCATCCATATAAAACAGAAGGTTCAAGTAGACACTCATTAAATTTAATTTTCCAAAGTCAACTGAAACATCACCTGGTCTACACAGTATTAAAAAGGCAGCATATGTAATCTAAGGCCTGTGCTCTCTTTGACTTCTACATCTCAGATGTAAAAATGCAATATGTTTATAATCTCCAGTCTTTATAATCCTGAAATCTTACTTTCTACTTAAACTACCTAAAAAAATCTCTTATTAAAAACACCAACAGTTGAGTTACAGGCATAGCTAAAGAGTATGCATGAACACTTCAAAAATTCTTGCTTTCCCTTCTTTTTAAAAAGGAATGAAATTATCCCTTACTAGCATTCCTGCACATGGCAATCCTGGTGAAAGTTACAGTAATGCAGATTTGCATCCAGTTCTTCAACTGTACACAGAAATATCCAATAAATATCTCAATTGTGGGAAAAATAATATCATTGCAATGGTTTCCCACTGCTTATTCCAGAGGTAAGATTTTGTAAAAATGAAGCAAATACTTGCTTCCAAGAATACAGACAAGATGTCCCGGAAGTTTGCCAATGAGTCAGTACCACATAAGACACTCTCTCTTCATTCCGCTTCCAGGACTGCCTACTTCTCCATCTCCTTCCTACCTCACTAACCTCTCCTTTTCAGCTTTTCTCCTTTCAGCTTCTAAATGTCAGAGTGCCCCAATTCTCAATTCTGAAAACACTGCTCTGCATATATTCCCTGGTGTTGGTGTTTAGTCACTCAGTTGTGTCCGACTCTTTGGGATCCCATGGACTGTAGCCCACCAGGCTGCTATGTTCATGGGACTTCCCAAGCAACAGTACTGGAGTGGGTTGCCATTTCCTTCTCCAGGGGCTCTTCCTGACCCAGGGATCAAACTCAAGTTTCCTTCTTTACCACTGAGCCACCAGAGAAGCACACATTCCTTAGGTAATCTCAATTCAACCCTTTGCTTAAAATACCATCTACCTGATAATTCTTAAATGTCTTTCTCTAGCTCATCTCTATTTGGATTTCTACTAAACATCTCAAAGCTAAACCCCGTTCCAAACCTGATCCTCTTTTAGTCTCTTCCATTGTCACTCTTTTCACAAGTGTTGCAACCAATCTATCAGGAAATCCTTCTGGGTATTCCAGCCAAATGCGTATGTTCAGTCCACCCACTTAACACTGCTGCTTCCATCCAAGCCCTCATCCCTCCACTCTAGGCTACTGAACTGACCTCTGAAATTTTCTTCTGGCTTATACTTCCAGCCTCTTACAAATTTTCACATAGCAGCCAAATGAATACTTTTAAAACATGAATCAAATCATGTAACTCCCCCACTAAAAACCTTCCAGTGAGCTTCCTTTCTATCATACTTGATATAAAACCTAAACACTTTGCCATGGCCAACAGAGCCTACACGATCTGGTTTCTAGCTACATCTCCAGTCCCATTTGTCTCAAGGACCCCACTGGCTATATTGTTTCTCAAATAAGCCAAGTACCCCTACCTGCACATACTGTTTGCTCCACCTGGAATGCTCCTCTCCTAAACCTCATTGAAATTCATTTCATTACTCTGTCAAGACCTACAGTTAAAAAGTCCTTCCCTGGACATCCGATTAAAACAGTGGCTCCCACCATTTTTACATTTTTACCTTGCTTTCTTTTTCATTACAGCCCTTACCACCCCCAGACATTATTTCCCATTTTACTTTTGTGACTGTTTATCCCCTTCACTAGAATGTAAACTCAATGCGGAACTACGTTTTTCCTTCTTATTCATTTGCATCTTTATTCACCTGCATCACTGATCTTATTGCTGGTATACAGAACAGGGCTTGGTGCATGATACCAACTCAAAAGTTTGTTGAAGAAACACATTATTTCTAAACTCTATTAAAATATTATTTGAAAGCATTACATTTGTATTTTAAAGTACAATTACAAGCATAAAATAATATAATCTAAAGTGAAATATTCTCTAGGCCACACAGTCATGTGTGTGAATTTTGTATCCTAATTTTTTTTTTAATCAGTTACAGGTTCAGTAGCTACCATTTAAAAAAATTCTAGAGTTTCTACTTTAAAAAAACTAAGACATAAACAACCACATTTTGATTTTTTTGGTCTTTATTTCTTCCCTATTTTCATGGAACACTAGACCAGTGACTTTTTTCCTTCTCTGAAGATGTATCATATTTATATTAATACTATGAGTCAATGATGAATTTGCTCTTAAAATATTTTGTCATAGTCAATTTCTCTTATTTCATTATACATTTAATCCATTCATAAGGGAAAAATAGCTATAAGTCTACATTTCAGAAGGAAAGACTATATTTATTAATAGTTAGGTTTTAGATCTATGAATTCATCACAGAGCTGTTTAATTTGTTTAATTCAAACTATGCTGTGAATTTCCAGCAGGTAACCCAAAAGGCTGAAATAAGAATAGGCCAGATGCTGCATTGCTAAGAAACTCATCATAAAATGGGTCTGGTACTCACAGATTAACAAGACTTACACCTGACTTCACTGGACTCAAACTTTTAAAAACACAAAAACACGTTTACAGCAGACATGTAATTGTAATGATTTGATCTCCAAATATAAAAACTCATTAAAATAGCAGAAAGTCAAAGTGAAAGTCATGTCCAACTCTTTGCGACCCCATGGACTGTTATACAGTCCATGGAATTCTCCAGGCCAGAATACTGAAGTGGGTAGCCTTTCCTTTCTCCAGAGGATCTTCCCAACTGAGGGATGGAACCCAGGTCTCCCTCATTGCAGGCTGATTCTTTACCACCTGAGCCACAAGGGAAGCCCAAGAATACTGGAGTGGGTAGCCTTTCCCTTCTTCAGTGGATCTTCCTGACCCAGGAATGGAACCAGGGGATTCTCTACCAACTGGGCTATCAGGGAAGCCCATATAATAGCCCAAATCATCAACTAATAATGATAACTGTTAGTCCCTCAGTCGTGGCCGACTGTTTGCAAACCCATGAACTATAGCCTGCCAAGCTAATTTATCTAAGGAATTCTCCAGACAAGAATACTGGAGTGAGTAGCCATTCCCTCCTCCAGGGGATCTTCCTGGTCCAGGGATCAAACCCGGGTCTCCTGCCTTGCAGGCAGATTATTTACTGTCTGAGCCACCAGGGAAGCCCAATAATGGTAATTGTCCATCTCTAAATAGCAGATAGGCATTAGTGGTTTTGGATTAAATGCTTAAAAAAGGCGGAGGCTTAAGGACTCAGAGCTTGTAGCAGAAATCTCTCTCCATGGGTTTGTCAACACATAGATATTAACTGACACCATTCATTTTGTTGTCCATGTAACTGGTAATTCATTATTTTTTGATTGTTAGACTCACAGCTACTACAGAGAAGGAAGAGCTATATTTCCATATCTACTATCTTTTTCTTTCCTGTGAAAGGATGCAACAGGTAGAAATTAAATGTAGATAGGAAAAAATTACTTATACAGTTTGAAAATTGTCAAATTTGAGATTTAAATCATAAAAACCCAACTCTTCTAAATTTACATATATTACACAGTTATTTTTAAACTATAAATACAAATTTATTGTATTTTTCCAGAATTCAAGTCTGTATCTCCCTCTTTTGAAAAATTGCATCACTATAATTTTTTCATTATTATTCATTTCCATTATTCATTCATTATTTCATTATTATTTAATTTTCATCATTAACAACTAATGAATGTAGGTGGTGAAAGAATTAGAAACTTACCATTCTGGAACTCTTAATAAAATATCTTGTTCAGGTAAGATCATCACAGATCTTAAAACCCTAAAGTATCACCCCATAGATTACCTGCCAGCTATAAAGTGTGGTCTTTCTTTATAATTGAGATGTGTAGTGTCATCACCTTAACCAAGTGCTCAAACTCAACATGACAGTACATGTCTTCTGATGGGATACAATATAAAGTCACAGCATCACTCCTCCGGAAGTGTTTAACTCAAATCATCCCTTTAGACAGAAGTTCAAGTTTACAGGATATGCAGAAAATATAAGAGCAAGTTAAATGTCACCAATAAAGAAACATCTAGGAAAATCCCTAGCTTGTTCTCTTCAGAATAATAATGGCATGGAAAAAAACGGAGTATTCTAGATTGATAGAGACTAAAAACACTTAACAATGAAATGTAACTGGTGAATCTTGACTGGATCCTGGTTTAAAAAACTATAAAAAGACATGGAAAATAATTAAGGACACATTAATATGCTGAAGTATTGAAGGGTGAAGTCTCACGATGTTTGCAACTTACATTCAAATGACTTAGCAAAAAAACCATAAAAATATATACACACATCTGTATGCGTAAATATGAATACACAAACAGATACATATATGCTAAAATATTGTTTGTTGATTTTAGGTAGTCAGTTTATGGTAATCAATATTCTAGTCTTTCAACTTTCTGCATGTGTGAAAAATTTCAAATTAAAAGCAACACACTTTTGTATTTAATGTTCAACATTTACAGTACCTGGTTCTTGAATGACATCTACTTTCCCCACACTGATCTGAAGTATTTCACCATTCTTTGCAAATGTCTCCCATTCTGAATCAGTCTGCTGACAGGATGGACACCAAGGGGCATAACTATAAAAGAATAATAGCTATTCAATACACATAAAAACATCAATAAAACAAAATAGAGAAACAGAGTATTTAAACTGACAAATTCTTAACTAAAAGGAGGCACAAAAGCAAGTTTTTCCAAAGTTGCTTGATACAGAAGTATATTTCCCCCCTAGAATTTAATGTCATGAATATCAATTTCCTAGGGAAAAATTCACCAAGTTTAAGATTTTTCACAATTATTATACACTTAAAATACTTTATTTCAATGTTATTGCTATAATCAACACAAATTTTATCACTTTACAGATACTTTTTGATATTTGAGGATGAACATTATTTTGAAAGTGCTACTAAAGAAGGATAATTTTCAAAAGGATACCCATAAACTAGCTAAACCAGTTTCAAATCTATAAAAGCTATAAATGTGATGAGCAAAGACCAGAAGACTTGTAGCTAGTGGGTCCCCAGAACGTGAGTCACTTCCAAAGTTCTGTGGCAGTTCTGAAAAGCATTTTGAGAAAGAAAGTATAAGCTATAGCTAAACCAACTCTTGACACTAAAGAGTTAGAAAAACATGTGTCTTTAATTAGAACTCTGCTATTTACATTTATTTTTTTCCAAGGACCACCTTAGAAGCTAAGGCTACAACTCTGGAGAAGACTAATGCATCTCCTCTCCTTATGGATTTTACAGCTCAAAGAGGTAATTAGAATCCAAGAGGCAAATATGAGTACAGAAAAGATGCTGTAGAGACCCTCAGAAGCTGGGTGATCTCAGAAGGGCCCAAAGAAAAAGAACATCTGTGCTAAAGTAGGAGTTAGCAGCCAGAGAGGAAACAGGAATGTCCTCATCAAAGCAGAGTAAACAATATATGTGAAAATGCAGAGAAATGAGCATTTAAGAGTTGTATAAGGGGTGAGCACTATATTTGAAGCTCTCTGGTTAGCCCTATGGAGGTAAGAGAATTATGATCAGATTTACATTTTGTAAAACTCACCCAGCACTTCTGTGGATAATGGATCAGGGAAGAATAAGATGGAAGCAAAGAGAAGAGGTAGAAGGCCAGCCCTGTCTAGTTCCATCTTTAAAAAAATACTAGAATAGCCAAGTCCAAGATCATTCTAAAAAGTCACTAATCATGCTATTATAGCTCACTGTCCAAGCCCTCATGTTTAGGCGACAGGGACCAGAGAACATAATCCAAGGAACAATCTGCTGACATGACATCTTTGAACACGGATTTTTCTAAAGGCACTTTTATCCCTACATTTCCAAGGCAAAATACATCCTGGTATATAGTAAGTGCTCAATAAATGTTTACAGAATAAGAAAATGAGCCAACTTTAAAGAAAGTTATATTCTTCACCTGAGAAACTTTGTTATTTTCTAAATATCCAAATGGCAGACTAGATTGGGGTAAACAATTGGTAAACTCTAGGGTAAAAAGGAGCATTTTATTATTAAGTCCATTTCAAGAGGGATTTCAATATATTGGATAAGAATTCTGCTGAAGGAATCAGAAAGACCAACTACAAATTAAGCATGTGACTTTGAGCAAGTTAATAATCCCTCCATGCCTCAGCTTTCTCAAATGTTAAATGAGACAGTAACAGCAGCTACCTTAGAAGGTTATTGAGAGATTAGATGATGCATATAAAGCAGACACATATGAAGAAAATCATTAGAGTAAATGACATCTGTAATAAGTGGTTTGGTTTCAGAGACATTTTTATGGTGCATTAGCAAGCTCATCTGAACCTTACAATAGAAGAAGAAAGAGAAAAACAATAGAATGGGAAAGACTACAGATCTCTTCAAGAAAATTAGAGACACCAACAGAACATTTCATGCAAAACTGGGCACAATAAAGGACAGAATGGTATGGACCTAACAGAAAGAGAAGATATTAAGAAGAGGTGGCAAGAATACACAGAAGAACTGTACAAAAAAGATCTTCATGACACAGATAACCATGATGTTGTGATCACTCACCTAGAGCCAAACATCCTAGAATGTGAAGTCAACTGGGACTTAGGAAGCATCACTACGAACAAAGCTAGTGGAGGTGATGGAATTCCAGTTGAGCTATTTCAAATCCTGAAAGATGATGCTGTGAAAGTGCTGCACTCAATAGGCCAGCAAATTTGGAAAACTCAGCAGTGGCCACTGGACTGGAAAAGGTCAGTTTTCATTCCAATCCCAAAGAAAGGCAATGCCAAAGAATGCTTAAACTACCACACAATTGCACTCATCTCACATGCTAGTAAAGTAATGCTCAAAATTCTCCAAGCCAGGCTTCACAGTACGTGAACCGTGAACTTCCAGATGTTCACGCTGGATTTAGAAAATGCGAGGGACCAGAGATTAAATTGCCAACATCCGCTGGATCATCGAAAAAGCAAGAGAATTCCAGAAAAACATCTACTTCTCTTTTATTGATTACACTAAAGCCTTTGACTGTGTAGATCACAACAAACTATAGAAAATTCTGAAAGAGATGGGAATACCAGACCACCTTACCTGCCTCCTTAGAAATCTGTATGGAGGTCAAGAAGTAACAGTTAGAACCAGACATGGAACAACAGACTGATTCCAAATTGGGAAAGGAGTACGTTAAGGCTGTATATTGTCACCCTGCTTGTTTAACTGATATGCACAGTGCATCATGCGAACTGCCAGGCTGGATGAAACACAAGCTGGAATCAAGATTGCCAGGAGAAATATTAATAACCTCAGATACACAAATGATACCACCCTTATGACAGAAAGCAAAGAACTAAAGAGCCTCTCGATAAAAGTGAAAGAGATGAAGGAAAAAGCTGGCTGAAAACTCAACATTCAAAAAGATCATGTCATCTGGTCTCATCACTTCATGGCAAGTGGATAGGGAAACAATGGAAACAGAGACAGATTTATTTTGGGGGGCTCCAAAATCACTGTAGATGGTGGCTGCAGCCATGAAATTAAAAGATGCTTACTCCATGGAAGAAAAGCTATGACCACCCTAGACAGCATATTAAAAATCAGAGACATTACTTTGCCAACAAAGGTCTATCTAGTCAAAGCTATGGTTTTTCCAGTAGTCATGTCGGGATGTGAGAGTTGGACTATAAAGGTGGCTGAGGGCTGAAGAATTGATGCTTTTGAACTGTGGTGTTGGAGAAGACTCTTGAGAGTCCCTTGGACTGCAAGGAGATCCAACCAGTCCATCCTAAAGGAATCAGTCCTGGGTGTTCATTGGAGGGACTGATGCTGAAGCTGAAACTCCAGTACTTTGGCCACCTGATGTGATGACCTGACTCACTGGAAAAGACCTGATCCTGGTAAAGTTTGAAGGCAGGAGGAGAAGGGGATGACAGAGGATAAAATGGTTAGATGGCATCACCGACTCGATGCACATGAGTTTGAGCAAGCTCCGGGAGTTGTTGATGGGCTCGGAAGCCTGGCATGTTGCAGTCCATGAGGTTGCAAAGAGTCAGACAGGACTGAATGACTGAACTCACCGAACCTTACAACTTCACTGCTGTAAGGCCACAAGACAGGTTCAGGGAGACTTGCTGAAGGTCACTAAGACCACACAGAGCAAGAACCCAGATGGAGGTATTCCTGTGATAAAAGTGTTCAAGGAAAATAAGATCCAACAGAGAGACAGACATACAGACAGCAGGAATAAGACATACCTGGTGGCTCAGACAGTAAAGAATCTGCCTGCAATGCAGGTGACCCAGGTTTGATCCCTGGGTTGGGAAGATCCCTTGGAGAAGGGAATGACTACCCAGTCCACTACTCTTGCTTGAGAAACTCCATTACAGAGGAGTCTGGCTGGCTACAGTGCATATGGTCACAGAGTTGGACATGACTGAGCAACTAAGCATATGCACTTATATATATATATACACATTATATATATATATATACACACACACACATTATATATATATATATGAAATTCTGAAGTACAATTTAATGAACTCTAGATATTTTTTGCTTTGTTTCCCTAGACCTCTTTTTGCATACAACTCATGGACACCTTTGCTATATCAGTAATCATTAAATGATACAAATTTCATCATCTAATGAAATCCTAGTACCTAATCTCCAGATAAATTATTATATAAATCAGGATTTGGGTGAAACTGACCCTCAAAAATACAAATATCATTGAGATAATTTTAGATACTCCATTTTCTTTGTAGCTGCTACCCAGTGGTTTGTGACACTTTAATGTTATTATTTCTTAGATTTAATCAGTTTATTGTGTTGGAATGTACCAAGGTCATCCATTAACCAAGTGTGTTCTTTGCTAATGGAGAGAAACCATCCCTGAGTCTTAGATGAGGGAACTGGTCTATTGTTGTTGCAACTTTTAAAGTTACTAATATTGTTTTGTATCTAAATGATCCCATTTAGAGTCTGTTGTTCATTGTTCAGTTGCTAAGTCTTGTCCATCTCTTTGCCACCCCAAGGACCACAGTGCGGTCTACAGTACACCAAGCTTCCTTCAAACCATTTCATCCTCTGTCGTCCCCTTCCCCTCATGCCCTCAGTCTTCCCCAGTATTAGGGTCTTTTCCAGTGAATCAGGTCTTCACATCAGGTGGCCAAAGTATTGGAGCTTCAGCTTCAGCGTCAGTCCTTTCAATGAATACTCAGGACTGGTTTCCTTTAGAATTGACTGTTTTCATGTCCTTGCAGTCGAAGGGACTCTCAAGAGTCTCCTCTAGTGCAGTTTGAAAGCACCAATTCTTTGGTGCTCCGCCTTCTTGATGGTCCAACTCTCAAATTCATACATGACTACTGGAAAAACCACAGCTTTGATTATACAGACCTTTGTTGGAAAGTGATGTCTCTGCTTTTTAAGATGCTGTCTAGGTTTGTCATAGCCAAGAGTCTTTTAATTTCATGGCTGCAGTCACCATCTGTAGTGATTTTAGAGCCCAAGAAAATAAAATCTGTCATTGTTTCCTCTTTTCCCTCTTCAATTTGCCATGGAGTGATGGGGTCCAATGCTATCATCTTAGCTTTCTGAATGCTGAGTTTAGAATCTACTACAAGGTTCTATAAGATTTTATTTTCTTGGGCTCTAAAATCACTGCAGATGGTGACTGCAGCCATGAAATTAAGAGGCTTGCTCCTTGGAAGAAAAGCTACGACCAACCTAAACAGCATATTAAAAAGCAGAGACTTTACTTTGCCAACAAAGATGCATCTAGTCAAAGCTATGGTTTTTCCAGTGGTCATGTATGAATGTGAGAGTTGGACCATAAAGAAAGCTGACCACCGAAGAATTGATGCTTTTGAACTGTGGTGTTGGAGAAGACTCTTGAGAGTCCCTTGGACTGGAAGGAGATCCAACCAGTCAATCCTAAAGGAAATCAGTCCTGAATATTCATTGGAAGGACTGATGCTGAAGGTAAAACTCCATTACTTTGGCCACCTGATGTGAAGAGCTGACTCATTTGAAAAGACCCTGATGCTGGGAAAGATTGAAAGCGGGAGGAGAAGGGGATGACAGAGGATGAGATGGTTTGATGGCATCACCGACTCCATGGACTTGAGTTTGAGCAAGCTCTGGGAGTTGGTGATGGACAGGGAAGTCTGGCATGCTGCAGTCCATGAAGTCGCAAAGAGTCGGACACGACTAAGTGACTAAACTGAAGTATAAGTAAAATACCTCCAGGGCCCAAAAGAATAAAAAGAAGAAAAAGCACCATGATCCTAATGATGTTTCTCTTTTCTCTCCCTCTCCCTCTTCTCCCCTACCCTCTTCTGTGTCTCTTCCTCGTTCCCACCCTCCCTTCCTCTCCCTCATTATACATAGATAAGTGTAATCTGTTTTAAGTACATATACATGAATAAGACTAATTACAATGGACTGAACACATTTATATTAAAAAACAGGTCATAGTGGCAGTCTTCTAAGAACTATAATAGAGTTGACCTGCTCTAATTTTGTCTTTTACATATAAATTAATCCTTTAAAATTCTCCAAGAGGAATTAGTACCTTTATAGTCATGGAAACTGGAAAAGAGCATTTTTAAACTTTTTGAAGGTGACAGTGGCATGTAAAATTAGTATGCTTCATAAAGACATTTGAAGTATTATATATTCCAGAAAGCAAAATATTGCTAAATCCATGAACTTAGGTGTCAGTCTAGTGTTTTTAACCATTACTGGGAAACAGAATTCAACAGCGAGCTTTTGTTCTCTATATTGGTATTCACGTACAAATCACACGTGTACATCTGCTACATGTAAGGTGGCTGAAGGCCCCTGAGTCTCTGACTGCATAAACTCACTGAATTTTGTATGAGATTTCATTAAGCATACTAAACATTTCAAGAGAAAGAATTAAATATATTTTCTAGAAATAAAATTTCATGAAAAATAATTTTTATTCCCCAATAATGGTCAATTTTTCTTTTGTCTTGACTTAAACTTTACCAGTGTTTCCCAGTACATTCTCGTTTCTTATCCTTGTAGACATGAGATGAACCATGACTACTACTACTACTAAGTCGCTTCAGTCGTGTCCGACTCTGTGCGACCCCATAGACGGCAGCCCACCAGGCTCCCCTGTCCCTGGGATTCTCCAGGCAAGAACACTGGAGTGGGTTGCCATTTCCTTCTCCAATGCAGGCAAGTGAAAAGTGAAAGTGAAGTCGCTTAGTCGTGTCCGACCCTCAGTGACCCCGTGGACTGCAGCCTTCCATGCTCCTCCATCCATGGGATTTTCCAGGCAAGAGTACTGGAGTGGGGTGCCATTGCCTTCTCCGTGAACCATGACAGATACAGTTAATTTTCACTTTGAACTTACTTTGACCAACATACTCAGAAGAATCTGTAACATTGAAGACAACATCCATATACTAGGTTCATCTTTCTATATAAAACCAAATCACAATGTCAACAAATAATGCCTTAACTATAAGTGCTATTCTTCTTTCTGGAAAATCTGGATAAACTCTTATTAGCCAAGAGTTGAAACTATTATGCTCAATTCTCTTTCTTAGAAGATCATTTCTAAGACATGCTATCATAAAATGTAGAGAAAAAATAAAAATTGACAGCTCTGTGAAAACCATGACACCCGCTAGAGAAATTTAATAATTTCACTAGAATTAATACTCCACAAAGGCAGCAACTGGTGCCTTGCTTGTAACCTAAAACAGAGCCTGGCGCATTCCAGGTCACAACAAATATGTATTATATCAATGAACAAAGGGGAGATGACAGTGAATATCCTCGGGTACCAAGGATACCAGGAAACCACTGTTCCTTCAGTGATACACTAGATCTTGATTAAAGATTAAAATATATTATTTGTTCATTCACTGAGTCAAAAGTATTTACTGAACACCTAGAATTTGACAGTTATTATGATTTTGTAGATAAACAGGAAAAAGAAAAACTCTGTTCCTCTACTTAAAAGCTTATCGTCTACAGGAAGAATAAGAAAAAAATCAAGTACAAAAATATATAAGTTAATTTATGAATTGTGAAATAAGGCCACGATAGATACAAACAAAAAACTGTGGAAAATTCTGAAAGAGATGGGAATACCAGACCACCTGATCTGCCTCTTGAGAAATTTGTATGCAGGTCAGAAAGCAACAGTTAGAACTGGACATGGAACAACAGACTGGTTACAAAGAGGAAAAGGAGTACGTCAAGGCTGTATATTGTCACCTTGCTTATTTAACTTTTATGCAGAGTACATCACAAGAAACGCTGGACTGGAAGAAACACAAGCTGGAATCAAGATTGCCGGGAGAAATATCAATAACCTCAGATATGCAGATGACACCACCCTTACGGCAGAAAGTGAAGAGGAACTCAAAAGCCTCTTGATGAAGGTGAAAGTGGAGAGTGAAAGAGTTGGCTTAAAGCTCAACATTCAGAAAACAAAGATCGTGGCATCCGGTCCCATCACTTCATGGGAAATAGATGGGGAACAGTGGAAACAGTGTCAGACTTTATTTTTCTGGGCTCCAAAATCACTGCAGATGGTGACTGCAGCCATGAAATTAAAAGACGCTTACTCCTTGGAAGGAAAGTTATGACCAACCTAGACAGCATATTCAAAAGCAGAGACATTACTTTGCCAACAAAGGTTCGTCTAGTCAAGGCTATGGTTTTTCCTGTGGTCATGTATGGATGTGAGAGTTGGACTGTGAAGAAAGCTGAGTGCCGAAGAACTGATGCTTTTGAACTGTGGTGTTGGAGAAGACTCTTGAGAGTCCCTTGGACTGCAAGGAGATCCAACCAGTCCATTCTAAAAGAGATCAGCCCTGGGATTTCTTTGGAAGGAATGATGCTAAAGCTGAAACTCCAGTACTTTGGCCACCTCATGCGAAGAGTTGACTCATTGGAAAAGACTCTGATGCTGGGAGGGATTGGGGGCAAGAGGAGAAGGGGATGACAGAGGATGAGATGGCTGGATGGCATCACTGACTCAATGGACATGAGTCTGAGTGAACTCCAGGAGTTGGTGATGGACAGGGAGGCCTGGCATGCTGCAATTCATGGGGTCGCAAAGAGTCGGACACGACTGAGCGACCAATCTGATCTGATCTGAGATACAAAAAAGGCACAGTGAGAAAGAAGTTTCCTATTGGTTGGGGTACAGGGAAGGCAGGCACCTGTCTGAATGGTGAGGTGTCAGAAATGAGCTCAAAGCAATGCTCTTCATTTGCAGAATTTAGAGAGATAGTAAATCCATAGGTGGGCCTCTGAATCCTTTAGGGAAAAGGCTTCCCCTTACATGCATCAGGTACTGAGAGCCTAAGCACAAGTCAGCCAGGCTCTGTGCCTTCCTCCAGGTTTCCCCATGGCATAGCTACTCTCCTCAGCTTGTACTGGGGACTGTAAAGCTCAGGCGAGCATTCTAGTCCTAGCCATACCCACCACTTATCAAAGATACAGCTTACAGCTTTAACCTTCCCAGTTTTAACTCCTCGGTTAATGAGAATGAGAATAATGATACTGCACCAGATTGCTGTAATGCTCAAATTCTGAGACAGGGCATTCAGAACATGTGATGTGAGCAATGTAACTGTTTAATGTGATTGAAATGACAATGATGACAATGGAGATGATGTGGAAACAATCTGAAATCAAATACTGATACTTCTATGTTAGCCTATAAGCTCCTCTTTTGCATGTTTATCCATAACAGTACCCAGGGCAGTGGTTTCTAATCAGAAGCACTTAGAAGTGTGTATAGGGGATGGACTAAAACTTTGTTGATGTCACATGACTGCTAGGATGTCATGGGATACCAGGGGTACCAAAGGTTTTGCAGTGTGTGAGCCATCCTCACATATCAAACAGCTGTGTAAGCCAAAATGTCAATAGTATCTGGTGAGAATTGCTGAGGAACACTCAACAGAAAGGAAGCACCCATTAAATATTTGCTAAACAAGTACTTCCTATGCTACTTATCTCCTTCACACACAGTAGACTGCCAGTCTCCTGAAACTGAGAAGTGTAATTCATTCATCTTCATGTTCTCAAGTCCCTAACTTTGAATCTGACACATCACAGGCATCTAATGACTATCTTTTATACTTTCAATCAACAAATCATGACAATCAATGAAACTGCAAGAAATTATAACTATCTAACGACTATGGTTTTTCCGGTGGTCATGTATGGATGTGAGAGTTGGACTGTGAAGAAAGCCCAGTGCAGAATTGATGCTTTTGAACTGTGGTGTTGGAGAAGGCTCTTGAGAGTCCCTTGGACTGCAAGGAGATCCAAACAGTCCATTCTGAAGGAGACCAGCCCTGGGTGTTCTTTGGAAGGAATGATGCTAAAGCTGAAACTCCAGTACTTTGGCCACCTCATGTGAAGAGTTGACTCATTGGAAAAGACTCTGATGCTGGGAGGAGTTGGGGGCAGGAGGAGAAGGATACGAAAGAAGATGAGATGGCTGGATGGCATCACTGACTCGATGGATGTGAGTTTGAGTGAACTCCAGAGATGGTGATGGACAGGGAGGCCTGGCGTGCTGCGATTCATGGGGTCACAAAGAGTCGGACACGACTGAGTGACTGAACTGAACTGAACTGAACATGGGTAAGTTAAGGCAACAATGCTCTGACTAAGTATAAGAAGGATACTAGAGAAACAACGGTAAATCCAAGAGATCCTAGGGAAATAAATCAGGGTTTCCTCCATCACCAGACTCACTAATTTCCATTCTGAAACATGATCATAAGTTAATTTAACACAAAGACTCATTTCTCCTCTGGATATCCGTTTAAGTATATGGGCCAAAACTAAGCTTTATGGATGTCTATTGATGTCTTTGGGGAAAAAAGCCACCAGAAGAGTATGGAAAATTGTATTATATTGCATACTTTCAAAAAAGAACAAAAGTAGTATTCTCAAGAACTTATTTGATGGGGGCAAGCAAGTGTTTAAAATAGTAAAAGCTTCCAAGAGAACGCACTGGTCATAGCAAACACCTTCTTCCAACAACACAAGAGAAGGCTCTACACATGGACATCACCAGATGGTCAACACCGAAATCAGATTGATTATATTCTTTGCAGCCAAAGATGGAGAAGCTCTATAGAGTCAGCAAAAACAAGACCAGGAGCTGACTATAGCTCAGATCATGAACTCCTTATTGCCAA